>NC_056749.1:10382345-10464845 GCF_019279795.1 Protopterus annectens | reverse complement strand
ACATTAATCTTTGTATATGTGATTTTGTTTGTTTCTTTATGATGTATTGTAACTACATTTTGTATTGTACTAATTGTATCTGTATATTTTGCACTATGTTATGAACGAATGACCTCTGATTATTCTCTGTACTGCACCTGCAATGTTCATTGTATATTTTTGTATATGTGATTTTGTTTGTTTCCTCAGAGCTTTTCTCCCCGGGCCTTTACTGAAAATGGACATATATCCAGTTAGACTAGCCCAGTCAACAAACGTAAAATAAATAAATAATAAATTGTCAGAGTGTAATGTTTCGTGAGTTATGAGGGACAGGACTAGTATAAACGGCAAAATCAGGAGTATTCTATAAAATCTGGGACAGCTGAGAGATGTAGGTGTGTGTGTGTGTGTGTGTGTGTGTGTGTGTGTGTGTGTGTGTGTGTGTGTGTGTGTGTGTGTATGCACGCTTGAATGTGTCCATGAGTATATGTGGGGGAGTGTCTGTTCTAAGGCTTTGGATGGGCCACCATCAGTGATTACCACAGCAAAGTGCTTATTAGCACTGGCAGTAACCATTGCATGATTCAGCAACATGCAAATTAGCCAGTAATGAAGTCTTTCTTCATTACAGCTAATGTGTCTATGAATCACTTTTTTCACAGTTGCATTAACTGATCCATTTTCTGCAGCATTTAACACTCATGGCTGAGTTCTTTTTGAAACATATGTTGACCAATAGCTATTAATATTAGTTTTATTTGTTTCAAATATATGTTCTATGTAGCTAAATAGCGTAGATATTGTTTGTTGCCCTTCATAGTCATTTTTAATATCCCATTTACTACTCTGTTAGAGAAATGAGGTTTCCCTAAATCATTCTGACCGCAGACAATCTCATTTTTCTCATCATTAAGCAGATAATTGCAGTAATATCTCTTTTTTTTGAAAAATCAGGTATTGCACCATCAAGCTCTTTTTTCCACATCCTTGTCAAATGTTGTCATTCTTAGCATTTATCCACAAACTATACAATTAACAGTTGGATACTACTGTCTGCAGTCGTGTTTACTCAAACTTTTTTTATGAACTGCTGTTGTATTCCTTCTGCATTCACTATGAACATTCACTGCAAGAAAATGTATAACAGCAATTTCAAATAATTAGTAAAGATTGACCAATACAAGTCGCAAACATTTTCAGACTTTCAGCAATACTATTCCAGTCAGAAAATATTGCCCACAAATCTAGAAACGACTAGAATATTTTTATATATATATATATGTCAAGGGCATTTTTAAGCCTAGCCAGAGTGTGTCAGCTTTCGCTGCCCCATTGATTAATTAACTGAGCCTCTGTCAAGATGAGCCAATGAAGTGATCCCAGGGGTGTATTTTCTGTTACCCATCCACTCGTCAAGGCTTCACTTGAAGAGTGTTAGTGAGGGGCTCTGCCTAATGTAGTTAGGAATTTTGTTCCAAAGCATGGGGAGTCTCTGTGACAGGAATCTATCCCTCCAGCATGTTCTATTTATTGTTGTGGCGAGGTTTAGCTCACTAGAGCACGTGGCTCGCAGTGACTTGGATTTCTTTAGGTGGAGCATGTCCATCAATTCTGAGTTGGACATGGCTTTTTACGTCAGGCAGAGATCACCTCTGAGTAAGTCGGGCTGCATAGGACATATGTTTGAGGCCAGTAATATAACCATCTTCCCAGACAGATATAGACATATTTGCAGATGAATTTATCAAACAAGTGCCCATCCAGTTCCTGAAGTTTGATGGCAAATCATATCGCTAAACACAAAAATATTCTTACTTAGTACAAAGTCTAGCAGCATGTCTATTTTTACTGACTGTAAAATCACCCTGCATACAGAGATGCTGGTTGACTTCCTCATTTCCTACAATTAATGAGTCATCACTGTTAATGTCTGATTACCTTCTGATTGAAGTGAACAATGAAATAGTTGCTCTAAAAGTCTTATTTGTCTATTATATAGCTTTTCACATTGGTCAATAAATGTTTTAGCAGATATTCCAAGTAATAAGAAATAGGCTGAGTAACTCGACCATGCCCTGTGACTTTTGGATTCATCACTGTTGTTGATGGGCTTTCAGAAGACCCTAAATGAAAGATATTCTCAGAGATGGAGCATACTGAGAAATTCAGCTATAATGACAGAAAGTTCATTCAGTAGTTATAGATCGTATAGGGAAGGCCTCATATACACTACACATTTCTACTTACAATTTTGTAATCAATCTAAAAGCATCACAGTCAGGCAGAAGCTAGCCCCATTAAACCCATATACTAAGCTCTGACCATATGCACAACTGCATCCCCATTGTCGGCCTGTTTGATAATTATAGTATCATTTTTCTTTAATGTATCTGATGCCAGAGATTCATCACAAGTTAAATTATACCATTTAACTGCTGCAGGCTTTGAAGATGTCTCATACAAATCCTATTCTTAGGCTGTATAAAGTCTTGTAATTAAATGATGACTCCTTGGTACGAACGTGCTACTTCTCAGAAATGCAGGTAAAGCATTATCATTTAATAGGAAAATTAATTTCAGATTCAGTTCTCTTACAAAATGTCTGAGCTCAGATAATGTCTCAAAAGGTGTGCATTTCTGAGCAGAGACAAAGGTTGTACCCTTATTTAAAAATGACATCTCAGATTCTGACAGCTGATACCTAAACATATTTATTACTAATAATGACTCATTTCTCTGCTTCCCTTTTATTAGCTGCACATCCCTGGACCTGCAACATTGCCTCTTTCTCTTCCTCTATTTTTTCCTTTTAGTTGTCTTTCCCTCATCTGTGAATTGACTGTTTTTTCTCCTGGAAGCTGTATTTTCAGTAGCTATGTTATACTGAATTTATATTAGGTAAACAAGCTGTTGGTTATTTTAAATAACTGTGGTATTTCCCTATAGAAATGCTGTATTGTGGCTAACTGAGGTGCTTGGTTAATTAGCATCATATGACTGCTATTTAAGTGTTGGAGTTCTATTTATTTTTGTATTTTTTTATGCCAGATGAAGCATCTATATTGACATTAACGCTTGAATTTGTTTAACTCAAATCTTTTGTGATTCCTGACTTTGGATTGTACATTTGACCTTTAATTAGCCAGCATCCTTCTCCTCTCTAGTCTCTCCTCTTTTCATAAGTAAGCTGAGTGGCAGTTTTGGGTTTGTTTACATTTCCTCACCCATTCTATGCCCCTGTCTCTCCCTTTGCACTCTTTGTATCACTTTCTTTGCCGCTGTCTCTCCCTTTGCACTCTTTGTATCACTTTCTTTGCCCCTGTCTCTCCCTTTGCACTCTTTGTATCACTTTCTATGCCCCTGTCTCTCCCTTTGCACTCTTTGTATCACTTTCGTTGCCCCTGTCTCTCCCTTTGCACTCTTTGTATCACTTTCTTTGCCCCTGTCTCTCCCTTTGCACTCTTTGTATCACTTTCTTTGCCCCTGTCTCTCCCTTTGCACTCTTTGTATCACTTTCTTTGCCCCTGTCTCTCCCTTTGCACTCTTTGTATCATTTTCCTTGCCCCTGTTTCTCCCTTTGCACTCTTTGTATCACTTTCTATGCCCCTGTCTCTCCCTTTGCACTCTTTGTATCACTTTCTATGCCCCTGTCTCTCCCTTTGCACTCTTTGTATCACTTTCTATGCCCCTGTCTCTCCCTTTGCACTCTTTGTATCACTTTCTATGCCCCTGTCTCTCCCTTTGCACTCTTTGTATCACTTTCTATGCCCCTGTCTCTCCCTTTGCACTCTTTGTATCACTTTCTATGCCCTGTCTCTCCTTTGCACTCTTTGTATCACTTTCTATGCCCCTGTCTCTCCTTTGCACTCTTTGTATCACTTTCTATGCCCCTGTCTCCCTTTGCACTCTTTGTATCACTTTCTATGCCCCTGTCTCTCCCTTTGCACTCTTTGTATCACTTTCTATGCCCCTGTCTCTCCCTTTGCACTCTTTGTATCACTTTCTATGCCCCTGTCTCTCCATTTGCACTCTTTGTATCACTTTCTATGCCCCTGTCTCTCCCTTTGCACTCTTTGTATCACTTTCTATGCCCCTGTCTCTCCCTTTGCACTCTTTGTATCACTTTCTTTGCCCCTGTCTCTCCATTTGCTCTCTTTGTATCACTTTCTATGCCCCTGTCTCTCCCTTTGCACTCTTTGTATCACTTTCTTTGCCCCTGTCTCTCCCTTTGCACTCTTTGTATCACTTTCTTTGCCCCTGTCTCTCCTTTGCACTCTTTGTATCACTTTCTTTGCCCCTGTCTCTCCCTTTGCACTCTTTGTATCACTTTCTTTGCCCCTGTCTCTCCCTTTGCACTCTTTGTATCACTTTCTATGCCCCTGTCTCTCCCTTTGCACTCTTTGTATCACTTTCTATGCCCCTGTCTCTCCCTTTGCACTCTTTGTATCACTTTCTTTGCCCCTGTTTCTCCCTTTGCACTCTTTGTATCACTTTCTTTGCCCCTGTCTCTCCCTTTGCACTCTTTGTATCACTTTCTTTGCCCCTGTCTCTCCCTTTGCACTCTTTGTATCACTTTCTTTGCCCCTGTCTCTCCCTTTGCACTCTTTGTATCACTTTCTTTGCCCCTGTCTCTCCCTTTGCACTCTTTGTATCACTTTCCTTGCCCCTGTCTCTCCCTTTGCACTCTTTGTATCACTTTCTATGCCCCTGTCTCTTCCTTTGCACTCTTTGTATCACTTTCTTTGCCCCTGTCTCGCCCTTTGCACTCTTTGTATCACTTTCTTTACCGTTTACTTCTGTTCAGACAGTCATAATACCTTAAAAAACGACTGTCCTTCTCACTATTTTCCGTTCTACATCAATTTCCATACTTCATTTCCAAAATATCCTCCTTCTGACCTTCATTTCTAACCCCATTAATAGCACTTTATAATCACTAATTCTACCCTTCTGCTCTTCCTGTATTTTTCTGTCTCCCCGTCTCACCTTCTACGCTCTTTCCCTTCGCGTCCATAATTATGTTTACTATGCCCATGTCATTCCTCTCCACACATCCGATTCTTCATGCTTTGCCCTTAATAACTCTACATATCCATATGCCTCTTCCTGTCCACAATAACTGATCTTCATTCTTACACACTAAATCCATTTTCTATTGACTACTCCCTCCTGGTCATTATCTCCTAGTTACGATGCGCTCCATTTTCTGCGGACTTCTCCCTCCTGGTCATTGTCTCCTAGTCATGCCATGCTCCGTTTTGTGTGGACAACTCCCTATCGGTCTTTATCTCCTAGTTATGCAGTGCTCCATTTTCTGTGGACAACTCCTTTCTGGTCATTATTTCCTAGTTATGCCATGCTCCGTTTTCTATGGACTACTCCCTCCTGGTCTTTATCTCCTAGTTATGTCACTCTCCATTTTCCTGGTCATTATCTCCTAGTTATTCAGCACTCCAGTTTCTATGGACTACTCCATCCTGGTCATTATCCCTCAGTTATGCAGCACTCCATTTTCTGTGGACAACCTCATTATCTCCTAGTTATGCCATGCTCCATTTTCTATGGACTACTCCCTCCTGGTCTTTATCTCCTAGTTATGTCACACTCCATTTTCTATGGACTACTCCCTCCTGGTCTTTATCTCCCAGTTATGTCACACTCCATTTTCTGTGGACAACTCCCCCCTGGTCATTATCTCCTAGTTATGCCATGCTCCATTTTCTGTGGACAACACCCCCATGGTCATTATCTCCTAGTTATGCCATGCTCCATTTTCAATGGACTACTCCCTCCTGGTCTTTATCTCCTAGTTATGTCACACTCCATTTTCTATGGACTACTCCCTCCTGGTCATTATCTCCTAGTTATTCAGCACTCCATTTTCTATGGACTACTCCGTCCTGGTCATTATCCCTCAGTTATGCAGCACTCCATTTTCTGTGGACAACCCCGCCTGGTCATTATCTCCTAGTTATGCCATGCTCCATTTTCTATGGACTACTCCCTCCTGGTCTTTATCTCCTAGTTATGTCACACTCCATTTTCTATGGACTACTCCCTCCTGGTCATTATCTCCTAGTTATTCTGCACTCCATTTTCTATGGACTACTCCGTCCTGGTCATTATCCCTCAGTTATGCAGCACTGCATTTTCTGGGGATTACTCCCTGCTGGTCACTATCTCCTATTTGTGCTGTGCTCAGCACCCAGCTCTTTAGCAGAATGCACTTCATTTCCTTCACTTACCTAAGTGCTTTATTTCTTTCTTTTCCGGCCTGTAGCATCATTTAATTACACTCACGTTTCCCCACATCCAATCCGACCTGCTTCATCCTGTGATTTAGACACATTCTTAAGGGTATCTTCAAAGATTTAGCTGCCTGTCTGACTGACAGTCTGAATGTCTGTCTGTAAATGGCGGACTTTATTTACTATACTACTACAATCTGGCAGTATTGAGTCCCTTTCTGGTCCTGCTTTCCAGCCCTCTGGATCTTATTATATTGCTCTTCCTTTTCACTTACTTAGGAGTAACTCCCACTCTGAAAACATTAATACCTCAAAAATCTCCCAGTTAAACTGTTACAGCATAAACATTCAACTTAATCTCCTAGACAGACAGAATACTATGCACGATTCAAACATACATAAATATTTGACAACTGACTCAAGCTGATCCTTTTCTCTCTGCACTTACTTATCTGTCTTGTGTATCATTCTGGGATGACTATCCAGAAAGCATGCCAGAGGAGGTGCAATGATCATTGTCAGGAAATGCTTACATGTGCCTTTCCTGGAGGAGGTGCAATGATCATTGTCAGGAAATGCTTACATGTGCCTTTCCTGTCCAGCAGGACCACCCAGTTAGATACTAACCGTTTCACTATTCAAATTAAACTAGGGGGCAAAGCAAATATTTATACTACCAGTGTTTACATCTGTCCCCTAACTTCCTGGAATCTTTCATCTCTCCTCTAAATGCTTTAGGTAATAGGATCTAAAATATAATTTTATATGCTTTGTAATCTTAATCCAAATCATCCTACCTGAACCCCATATCCCCATTTTATCTCCATACCTCCCTTATCTCCACTTCCTCCTTTCCACTAACTTTTCTTCATCTTCATTAAAGTTACCTCCTCTTATGACATGATGGTCTCCTATTTCTGTCTATCCCCTACACTGCCTTATACATGTAACCTACTTGCCTGCCTTCTGTTTACAGTTTGGCTCCTATAATAAAATTTTACAGCTCCTGTAACCAAAAGTCAAACTGCCTTTGAATTGCTCAGTTGTCCATTGATGATGGCCCAATAATTGTTACTACCACTTTCTTACAATTATCTGGTCATTGTATTAAATTCTTCATAACTGTTTCGTAAATGTCTCTGTGACGACCCACCACTGGACCAGTAATCAAGGAGCCTCAATCCTCACCACTGGCAACAATGGGGATGTACATTGGGAAGATGACAGGTGAACAGACAGTATTTCCAGATGCAGCTCCCTGCATCAAGTGCAATTTCCCTTGAGAGCACACAGAGGCCACAGTCAGTCCGGGGCTGGTTTTTCCCCTCTTTCTTCAAATCCCCAATAAGACTCCCTACTGGCACAGCTATAGAGATGAGATCTCAGCTGAGTGACCGAGCCAAGACCTCCAGCACCCTCTCTGTCCAACCAGTGCTACGTGTCCCTGTCCAAGTAGCTGACACACACACATATGGCACCTATGGCACCTATGTCTCCAATGGTCTCAGGTAACCTGTAAATGGTTCATCTCCCAGGCCCATGCTTACACTTATCAAGGGTATCAGAACTTGTCAGAGATTTGGGATGCATGGCTAGACTTAAAAAGGCCCTTGTGGACATTGGCGTAGTAAACACCTATGAACCTATGAACATACTCTTTGAGGTTTGATTTACACACACACGCACACACACACACACACACACACACACACACACGCACACACACACACACACACACACACACACACCTGTGAAAGGCTGGCCCAGGTTTACTAGCTATGCCCCCTTCTTCCCATACTATAAGGTAGTTTTCACTGCCACCAGACACTCCTGCCAATTACCATTAGGCTCTTCCAAGGGTACCCAATATACTGAGTGATATTAATATTAATACAAATAGTAGTTTAACCAAGAGCAATGCTGTTAGGAGTTGCCCACACAGTGTCACCAAATAAATATGTAAGTACTCTCAAAACTTAAATATCTCTACACAGATCATCCACAAAGAAAGGTTTAAATATATTTAATAAACAATAAAAGAACAAGACAATACTACAGAGATATTCACAGTGACATCAGAGTTCAAAACCACAGGAAATACTTAAAATAACATTGCAGTACAGGCTCATACAAATAAAGAAAAATATCTAAATTAAGCTTCACTATATTTCTGTCTGAATCTAAGAGAATTATACTATTCCCTAGTAACTTACTATTATGGCAAGGCAGATGTGGTGAATGGTTCGTGATTTTCTCAGGTCCAAGACAGAATGCAGAATGCTCTGTCTCACTAGGAGACTTCTCACAATAATATCTAAAATATTACTGCTAGGATAGCTTGCAGAATTATATCATTTCTGGTCATCTAACTTCTAATTCCCAAGTGAACCCACCATTGCTGAAGATGGCATGAAATGGCTTTTGCTCAGATCTTTGGCAGATGCTGGAAGTCATAAAACTAATGCATCCCTCCACATTTCAAGACTAGTAGTTAGTTCACCCTAAAGACAATGCAGAAAGCTTCCTAGTACAGACTTTGTGTCTCTAGCTGCACTGAAACCTGACAGATAGCCTCTTTACTGCATAGCCTATAAAGTAATTTAATTTCAAATATTTTTCTAAAGTTTGCTGGGCTGACGTTAGCCCTTCAGTTTCCTCTGTTAACATATAAATTTAAACAGTTACAATAGTGCATGTACATTTTTGTCCTCTTCCAGTAGGGCACACTGTGGATACATTTTAACCACAAGCACTTTACAAAATACCTTTTCAACACAAACATCTGTACAGAGCAGTTTGATATACACATGACATACAGTTCTAATATATTTGTAACACAAGAATCTTATATAAATTAGTTTGATATTCATAAATGATATATAATTATTTACAAAATTCCAGCTAGCTATGCTGGCAGTACCTCCTTTTGTCACACTTCTTCCCCCTTCGAAGACTCAAGATAGACTTTCAAGTGACGCTTCGCAAGGGATGGCTTGCACCTGTCACCCCTGGGATTCCGGATATTGGCAAAGGCTCTTGCCACCCCCATAGTGCCTTTTTTAGGCAAGGCTCAAATTCTAAACCTACCACCCTAGAACACAAAAAGGAAAAACTAAGGGTAATGCTGCTCAATGCCAGAAGTCTAAATCTCAAAATGCACGCACTCGAGGCCCTTCTCAGTATGGAGAACATCGATGTCTGTGCTGTGACAGAAACCTGGTTCAAGGCTCCTGAGAGCACCCCAGCGCTATCAGGTTTTACCTCATAAAATGCTTTCCGGCCCCAAAATCCGGACAATACCAAGAAAGGAGGGGGGTATCCATATTCATCAAGGACACCCACACCTCAAGACTGGTGGCAACGCACGATGCATCGGAGACCATCCAGGTGCAATTAACCATAGGCAAGACTGCTCTGCAAATTGTACCATGTTACAGGCCACCCTCACAAACTCAGGAACCTCACATGGTCTTCCTGAAAACACTAGAGGGGATAAATGTATCACCAAACACCATCATACTAGGTGACTTCAATTACCCTAATATAGACTGGGAACACTACTCAAGCCCAAACACCCTAGCCCAGAAGTTCCTGGAATTCATAAACTCAAATGCCATGGAACAACTAGTCACCATCCCCACAAGAGGAGATAACATACTTGATCTCATCATCACGAACATGGGAGCACAATGTTCAACACCAGAAGTATACCCCTCACTGGTGAGATCAGATCACAAACTAATCTCGCTGGAGGTCCTCATTCCACCTCCACCTGAAATAAAAAGACCACAGTAAAGAACTTCTCAAAGCCGACTTCACACTTCTAAAGACTAGTGTGGTATCCTTTAAGGCCCCGAGCTGGCGGAAAACAGTACTCAAGCCGCTGAATCACTTACAAATGCCTTCTACCAGCACCTGCAGGACTGCATGGATAAGGCAATCCCAAGCAAAACAAAGACTATTTGTACCAAAGGCAAGCGTCCAGTCTGGTGGACCCCAGCCATAAACAAACTCTACAACAAAGGAGGAAGCTACTACAAGATAGAGCAAAATCCTTAAAAGGTAAGACACCCTTGATCACTATAAGTAAAAACTAAGAGCTCTCATAAAATCATCCAAAGCAAATTTCGAGAGAAAAATAGCTAAAGACTCAAAAGACAATCATAAGGCCTTCTTTAGCTATGTTAGAAACCTGGGAGGAAACTCCCAGATATGCTCAGAACTAGTTCAAAATGATGTGAAGATTACTGATCCTACAGACATTGCCAACATACTGGCTGACAGGTTCAGTGCAAACTTCTCCCCTCCCCAAAAGGAGAGATATCTATACCAAACGATTGCAGCCCCCAAACATCTCCAGCGCCCAAGTGAGAACTGCTCTCTCCAAAGCAAAAACACAGCATCCATGGGACCTGATGGTGTCCCCGGCTGTGTGCTCCACGAACTCAATGAGGAATTAAACCCACAGCTAGGACAGCTGTTTAATCAAAGTCTTACCTCTGGATACGTACCCAGGAGTGGCGCACTGCAACTGTGGTCCCACTTCACAAAGGCGGTGCCTCCACCGACCCTGGAAATTACCGCCCATTAGCTTGACAAGCCTTATCTGCAAAGCCATGGAGAGGATCATAATGGACCTCATAAATAAAGACATAGGAATTTGCAGACTTTGGATCCAACCCAGTTTGGCTTTGTCAAAGGAAGATCATGCCTTTTAAACTTGGTTGACTTTTGAAACAGTCACCAAAGCCATTGATGAGGGAAAGGCAGTCCATACAGCCTACCTCGATCTGGCTAAGGCCTCGATACAATACCCCACTCGGGTATCATTGAAAAACTCATCAGCTTAAATGTTAACCCATACATCACAAGATGGGTAGCAAACTGGCTGAGTGACAGAACCCACAGGGTCAGAGTTGCTGGCGCCATGTCAGACTCAAAACCTGTCACAAGTGGTGTCCCACAGCGCTCAGTCCTGGGCCCACTCTTGTTTGGCATCTACTTTTCAAGTACAAGCAAACACAGAAGGGTTATGGCTGACAAAGTTTGCAGATGACTGCAAACTGGGCCATAGTAGAAAACACATCTGACACAGATATCCTTCAGAAGGGTCTCACAGAAACGGATAACTGGTGCCAGAGCCACGGCCTAAAGTTAAATGCCAAAAAATGCATAGTCATACCCTTCGGGAAAAACAAGGTTACCCTATCTACCAAATAGGTGGCAATCCACTGAGCACAGAAGAAGTTATCAGGGACCTGGGGACCCAGGTTGATAGTAGTCTGTCATTCGACACCCATGTAGCTAAAGTAGTTAGGAAGACCTTCTACATTGCCCACCTTATCATGAAGGGATTCTCATCTAGATCAAGGGAGGTCATAGTCTCCCTTTACTCATCACTCATCAGACCAATGATTGAGTACAATGCCCCATTCGAATGTATCTGACCCGACACTTGCAGCAGCTGGAGAGGCCACAAAAGTTCCTCACCAAAAGGATAAAGGGTCTCAAAATCTGTCCTATGCTGCCCGACTGAAAGAACTCCAGCTCTATTCAGTCGCCACGCTTGCTCAGAGGTGACCTTTGCCTAACATACAAGGCCATGTCAAACCCAGATTTGATGAATATGCTTCACCTCAAAAATCTAGATCCATCAGAGCCACAAGGGCGGAGACTTAAACCTCGACACGGCTATTAATAGGACGTGCTGGAGGGATAGATTCATCACCCAAAGACTCCCTATGCTGTGGAACAAAATCCCGGTACATGTGAGGCAGAGCACCTCGCTGGCCTTGTTCAAGAGAAATCTTGACCAATGGATGGGAGATCGCAGATATACCCCAGGGATTACCTCAGTGTCACTGCTCGACAGAGGCACAGCAAAATAATGGGTATAGTTCCCCATACTTAAGGGGTGGCGTAAGCCACAAAACGATGGGCTAGGCTTGCAAATGCCCTCGGGCAGATAGCCTAGTATGAACCTATGAACCTATTGCTTGAGAGGGATGAGCATATCTAGGAATGCATAACCCCATTCTCTGTCTTTTTTTTATCTCAGCTGTCTTGGCATTGCTGACTCCAGTACAGTGCTGCACTTTCAGATCATATTCCTGCAACCCTAGGCTCCACCATATTAACTTGGGATTTTGATGACTGGCTCCCTGTAGCAATAGATCCCACTCAGACTCCTCCTGCCTTCTACTGAAAATACTTAGCACAAGGGTCTGTCAATCATGGTAAGGTTTCATCATATTAACATGGTACAGTTTATGGCCCTGCCTCCTGCCTAGCAGTTCTACCATGTAGATAACATTATTGACCTTTCTTACCACTTTGAAGGGTCCTTCCCAAGCTGCCTGCAGCTTGTTGTGCCTGACTGGAATGAGAACTATTACCTGCTACCCCACAGCATTCTCTCTAGCTCGAGCATTCCTGTCATACCAGCCCTTTTTCTGCTGTTGGGCTTCTGCCAGGTCCCCCTGCCCATGAGTTCCCAAAGCCTTGTCCTGAGGTTTAGGACATATGACACAACAGACTCCTTGTGGGAATTACACTCACTCTCCCACTCACCACAAATCAAATCTAGAGGTCCCCTCATCCTATACCCATATGGCAACTCAAAGGGTGAAAAACCTGTGGATTCCTGGGGCACCTCTCTGTAAGCAAACAACAGATGAGGCAAATACTTGCCCCACTCCCTCTTAAACTGGTCTGCAAATGCCAATATCAAGGTCTTAGTGTAGAGTTTAACCTCTTCACCAGACCATTAGTCTGGGGGATGGTAGGAGGTGGTCTTTAGATGATTTACCCAACAGTGCTTCCACAGACAAGCCAGCAGGTCTGATGTGAAATTGGCACCTCTGTCAGTCAGTATTTCTTTTGGGAAACCTACCCTGCTGAAAATCTCTAACAAAGCATTTGCCACCTTTTCAGTAAAGGACAGAGCCACCACTTCAGGGTATCTGGTAGCATAATCTACTACCACTAGGACATACTTCTTTCCTGTGGAAATTTGGGTACTCAGAGGCCCCACAATAGCCATAGCTACCCTCTGAAATGGCTCCTCAATCACAGGCAAAGGCACCAAAGGAGTTTTGACCTTGTCTCCTACCTTGCCTATCTTTTGGTATTGCTCAGAGTTCCTGCAGTACCCTGTTACATCTCTGGAAATCCCAGGCCAGTAAAAGTTCTGCATAATACATCTCTTTGTACACTTTATGCCCATATGATCTGCAAAGGGAATGCCATGGGCTATGGCTAGAAGTGCCAGATGGTAGGGTTTGGGCAATACCAACTGCTGTATTCTCTCACCCTCTAGCCCTCCCTCAGGGGGTCCACTCTCTGTGCAGTAACCCTTTGTCCCATTATACAGATTCCCCCTTTCCTTGAGAATCAGGTTCCTCCCTAGCTACCTCCCTCAAGCCTTGTAATGTAGGGTCTAAGAGCTGAGGCTGTCTCAACTCTCTCTTTATAACCCTTCCCAGCTCACCTTCCACAGGAAGTCTGGTATCCTCTGACAGTGGTGCCTCACTGTCAGCATGGGTACTACTACACACCTCTGCCCTTGCAGTCACTCTGTCCAAGGGAACATCAGTACCTACCAGCAACAGTGGCTCATCTTCAGTCTCACTGTTACAGGGTAGCTCCCTCTCTGAAGTAACCACCTCACCAGCCCTGGGTTCAAGTGTGCAGTCTGTCTGGGTACCCCCAGGCTACCAGACCCAAATGCCTGTCTCCAAGCCTGACTGTGAGTAACTGCATGCACACAAGGTGCTACATTATCAAAATCATTCCCTTTCAGGACATCTGCAGGGATATCTTCAAACACACCTACTTGCTTGCTTGCTTCCTTTTCCACCTTCCCAGTCAAGGTGAACCCTAGCCAAAGGTATTTGGAATGTGTTCCCTCCTAAAGCTCTGACTGGAGTAGACTGCCCAGGCAAGTAGCGCTCCTCTTTAACCACTGCAGGCTTCACAATGGTTAAGTCAGAGGCTGTGTCTCTCATAACAGTGGCATGTTTCCCATCTACCAAGATAGGATATAGCCTTATGTGGTAGTTTGGTAAACTTACTGTCTGCAGGCAACTTACCACTGGCATTCTGTTATAGCCACTTGCTGGCTCCCCTACCATTTGTTCTCCACCTTGCCTCCATGGACATCTATATGCTACATGGCCCCACTGGTTACATTTAAAACATTTAACCCTCGTGATCCTGGCCATGTACCTGAACTAGTGGCTTCCCCTGTTACTGGTGGACCCTGTTGGGGTGGTTTAGGCTGCCCAACATGGGTTCCTTTATGCCCATGTGCACCACTGGGTACCCCTATCCTGTGCAATGATGCCCTGCTTGCTAGGTATAGATCTCTCTTTTCCCCCAACTCATGTAGAGTATTACATTCTCTATCTGCCAACGAGATTCTCATGTCCTCAAGCAAAGTGCTAAGGGTTTGTTCCCTCACCAAAATGTCTGCCAGTTTTTCAAAAGTGGTGGCCTGACACCCATTCACCCACCTATGAAAATAAGTGCTTAACTCAGTAATATAATCACACACACTTTCATTTGCCTTGTGTCTATGCTCACAAAACTTTTTCCTATAAGCTTCAAGTGTTTACTTAAAACACTCTAACAAACAATTTTTAACTGTATTACAATTTAAGCAATCAGTATCAGACAATTTAGAAGCAGCAGTTACAGCTTTAGCATGGAGTAAGGGGGTCATGAACTGTATCCAGATCCCTTGGTCAATATTATACTGTTTACATACCCTTTCAAACATATGAATAAAACTATCAAAATTATCATGCTCTGTAAATTGTGTAAGAAATTTACTGACCTTTATTGCTTCTGGGGTTTGGTTATTCCCTTCCCCATTACCTCCATGACCCTGGAGAAGAGTCAGCATCTCATTTTCATGTTGTCTTTGCCTCTCATTTTCTTTGGCTTCCAGACTTCTCAGTCTCTCTGCAGATTCTAACTCCATCTGTTTGTCCCCCAGTTCAAGTCTCTTTAACTCCAGATGGATATTTCAGTCCTCTGAGGAAAGGTTGAAGTGTCCATTTTCTGAGAGTTGTACATCCCCAAGGCCAGTCTGGTTGTCCTCCTGGTTGCTGGTCTGTGATGCAGCTGTGAATAAGGCTACAATCATTTCTGCTTTAGTCAGGTTGTCATGCACCAGTCCTTTAGATTGGCACATCTCAGCCAACTGGCTTCTTGTCATCTTGCCATAATCCTCTGCTGACATACTTGTCTGCTCTGCCTGACTAACTAAGCTAACAAAAAATAAATAAAACTCTTGTGATATGAAACTCTGAATGTCTATCATGTGGATGCTTGAGAGTACAAACACCTTCTTTACTGACCACTGTTTACAGGCTACAGGAGTTCAATATCCACACCACTGAATCCCAGTATGTGATGTTGTGATCGCAACACTGCCAACCAAATGTAACGACCAGCCACTGGACCAGTAATCAAGGAGCTTCAATTCTCACCACTGGCAACAGTGGGGGACTTTCACTGAGAGGATGACAGGTACACACACAGTATTTCCAGATGCAGCTCTCTGCATCAAGTGCAATTTCCCTTGAGAACACACAGTGACCACAGTCAGTCTGGGGCTGGTTTCTTTACCTTCCTCCAGATTCCCCAGTATAACCCCCCACTGGTACAGCTGTAGAGTTGAGATCTCAGCTGAGTGACCAAGCCATGACCTCCAGCACCCCCTCTGTCCAATCAGTGCTTCGTGTCCCTGCTCAAGTAGCTGAAACACACACTCTTTGAGGTTTAATTTACACAGGCACACACACGCACACACACACACACACACACACACACACACACACACACACACACACACACACACACACACACACACACACACACACACACACACACACTGGGAAAGGCTAGCACAAGTTTACTAGCTATGCCCTCTTCTACCCAGGCTGTAAGGTAGATATTCTTCATGTTTCACTGTTGCAGTCATTACATTTGGGTAATCCTGCTGGCAGGTTGTATAAAAGAAGTGGCCGACACCATTTTCTTCAGTCTTTCTTGATGTGCGGTGCCCGAAACAGAAGCAGTTCGCAAGTGCAGGTCTGCCGACTCCTGAGATTTTCATGTTCAAATTTCAGATCCGAAGTCCCTGTTGGGGAAACTTTTTCTTGCTCCAGACTGATGTCAGAAAAAGTTAATAATTGTATTTCTTGTGGAAAGCAAATACCTCATAAGGACTTTCATTCTTACTGTATTCCTTGCCTAGGCCCTGATCACAATGTTTATCGTTGTCTGTTTTGTGCTAGATTTAACCAATGCACTATTAAGCATCGGTATGATTTTGCTTTAAACTATTTTGGACGCTGGTTTAATTATCCAGAAATGTCATTGGATAGCCATCCGACTACTGGAGTTCACAAAAAACGCAAAGAAAAAGAGAGAGATAAACAACCAAGGTCCAAAACCGACGACGAAGCTTCTCCTAAGCCAGTCGCCGGATCACCGGTCCTCAGTGAGGCGCTTTCGCAGCCCCTGATGCCCACTACTTTAGAGTCACAGGCCGCTACCGACTCCCACGTGGAGTCGACCATGCCGCTGGAAACGCAAGGTATTGGAGCCTCGGATACTATTCCCTCAGATGGTTCGGGAGCCACTGAGCAGGCACTGGCTTCTGAGGGTGTTTTCAGACCTGAACATCTTTACATTAAACTGACTTCAGCTTCAAAGGCAAAGACTAAAGCACCTTCTAAAGCAAAGAAACAAACTCAAGAGCCACATAGACAGGCCTCTATGCCCAAAAAACAGATGCTCAAAATGGCCGAAGACTTGATTACCTTGATCAGGGGTTCCCATCCCCCTCCTGATAAGAGGCCTAGGCAAGAGACTGACTATGAATCTTCAGATCAGGTTTCTATTTCTTCTGATTCCTCTTCTGATCAAGAATATTCTCTTCCCCTATGAGGATTCTGATGCTGAAGAATCTATACCTTCAGCTTCTCCTTCAGAGGACTATTCTTTTGGGGAAACCTTGCATACCATGAGGGAGCATTTCCACTGGGAGAACCAAGATTTTTCAGATTCTAAAAACAGGCTGAAGGATTTCCTTTTACTACCTCAACACAGGCCTCTAACCATTCCACCTGTGTTAGACATTGTAGATGATGTGTTTTCGGAGTCTAGTCGTACCCCTGACTCCTTACCTCCAGCTCCTGTTAAGCCTGACAGATATTACAGGGTTCATGACTCTCATAAATTCCTTTTTAAAAACCCTTCTGCAGACCCAGAAACTATTTCTCAGGGTCCCAAAGGAGTTAGGGCTTCCGCAGCAAAAATCCCTACCCCCTCTGACAGAGATTCTAGGGCACTGGATAGATGGGGAAAAAAGGTTTACACATCTGCTACCTTGGCTATAAGGGCCTTAAACTGTCAGTTTCATATGTTTAAATATCAGCAACATGTCATGGCATTGCTTAAACAGAAAATGTTAAACTCTGAATGTGCAGAAAACAAGGAAATGCAGGATTTATTGCACGCAGCTGAACAAGTTGGAAAGCATACTTTGCAATGTGATTTTGATTCTTTGGAGGCCTCCTGCAGGGCCGCAGTTACGGGCTCTGTAATTAGGAGGCATGCTTGGTTAAAGGAGCAAAATCTGCCTGATTATGTCAAAGTTAAATTATTAGATGCACCTTTACAACATGATACTTTGTTTGGTGATAAGGCAGAAGAGGTGTTAAAGAAAATGGAGGACAAAGCTAAATCTATGCAAACTGTCAAAGATTTTTTTACAAGTACAGCCACCTAGGTTTAGTAGACACTGGCCTACCAAGAATTGGTCCTTTCCTGTGTCAGACAGACCTCAAAGGGGCAGATCCAGATGCCCTAGAGGCAGATCCCAGGCACAAGTTTCATACAGGTCAAAGCAATGGGGTGCTTCTACCTCCAAAGTTGGAGAAGACAAATCACAACCTTACAGGAAATAGTCCCAATGACTTCCCCCTGCCTGCACCAAGTACTTATCTCCTGGCAGCACCCTTAGGGGGAAAATTAGCAATTATTTCTCAAAATTGGCACATTATAACCAAGGACAACTGGGTTCTAAGTATAGTGTCACAAGGCTACAGGTTCCATTTCCATACCCTGCCAAAGGCAAATGGCTGGCCAGATCTGCCAAAAAATCAATGGGCAGAGGCACAAAAACAAGTCTCATCCCTCATGGACATGGGGGCCATTCAACAAGTACCAGAGCAAGAGCAGGGACAAGGAGTTTACTCAAGACTGTTAGAAAGGACAAGGCCTGGAGGCCAATACTGGACCTATCTACTCTGAACACATTCCTGGATATACCAAAATTCAAAATGTTGACTTTGCAGCAGCTTCTGCCCATGCTGGGCAAGAACGCTTGGCTTGGGAATTTAGACCTAAAAGAGGCATACCTGCATGTCCCAATCAGACAATCATGCAGAAGATACCTCAGATTCAAGGCTGGCTCAATGCATTACCAATTCTCTGCACTGCCCTTTGGCTTATCTACTGTGCCCAGGGTCTTTACAAAGTGCCTAGCACCAGTAATTGCATTCTGCAGACAAAGAGGAATACAAATATATCCTTACTTGGACGACTGTCTAATTCAAGCAGAGAACAAGGACATTCTTCAACAACATCTGGCATTTGTAGGAAGAATTCTAACATGCCTAGGGTACACAGTCAATGAAAAGAAATCAAAACTAGTACCCTCTCAAGAGATAATATTCCTGGGTGCAAGCTTAAATACAACTGCCCAGATGGCCTGTCTCACACCAGACAAACAAAGGCAACTGACTACCTATTTCAAAATGTTGGCAACAAAGGCCCAGTTATCTGCAAGAAAAATTCTGCAGGCTTTGGGCTTCATGGCATCCTGCAGCCTACTAATTCCATATGCAAGACTGCATATGAGGAAACTTCAATGGTACCTAAAAGTGTTTGGACTCAACATTGCCACAGCCTGGAAACCATGATTACGGTCATTCCCTGCCTGCAACAGGAGTTTTGATGGTGGGCGAAGGCTTGTCACCAGAACAAGGGACAGCCATTCACATTACCCCCAGTCTGGCAGACACTAACAACGGATGCATCACATTATGCCTGGGGGGCCCACATGGCAGGAAGATGCATTCACGGCACATGGTCCTCAAACCAAAAGCATCTACATATCAATCAAAAAGAGGTGCTAGCTATTCAAAATGCCCTGACAGCCTTCAAGGACCTACTTCATCCGGGACAACTACTGATAAAGACAGACAACACTACGGTCATGTGGTATATAAGCAAGCAGGGGGGCACACATTCTTACCCCCTTTGCAGACTAGCCATGACTTTGTGGGACACAGCATTGACTTAACAAGTACATCTGCAAGCACAATTCCTGCCAGGAAAGGAAAATACTCTGGCAGACGAACTAAGCAGAAACCTCATGGATCCCCATGAGTGGCAGCTGGATCCACAAGTCTTCAGCATGATAACAAGGAAGTGGGGATGCCTGGACATGGATCTATTTGCCTCCCCTCACAACTACCAAATAGAGATTCTGCACAAGGATTTATCACAGACAAGCATGGAAAGTGGACGCCCTATCCTTCAGCTGGAAAAACCTATCAGTATGTTCCTTTCCCCCTCTGCCTGTCCTCCCCAAGGTACTCCTAAAGGTCAGACCGGAGAAGCCAAAGATGATACTGATTGCACCAGACTGGCCCCCGCCAGCACTGGTACCCAATATTAAGGAGCTTGTCTCAATGCCCAGCTTGGACCTTACCTCACGTACCGCATCTACTGTCCCAGCAAAACAATCAGATCCTGCACAGCCAACTCAGGACTTTAAACCTGGCAGCATGGTGAATAATGTAGTCATACAAAACACACCTCTCAGCAAAGCTGTGGTGGATGCCATTTTGGAAGCCAGAAGGCCTAGTACTAGAAAATCTTATGCTGGAAAATGGAAGAGATTCTGTGCTTGGAACCAGACACAAGGAATTGATACAGCTTTACCAAATATTCCTCAGATTTTGCAATACTTAACTGAGATGCTGAACAAAGGCCTATCTTTTTCATCCATTAAAATTCATGCCTCTGCCATTTCAGCTCATTACAATATAGAGCCACCAATCTTTTCTCATCCTTTATTAAAGCAGTACCTCAGAGGAGCCAAAATTTTAAGGCTTCCAAGGTGACCTGTACTTTATTTCTCGAGATCACCAATACCTGCATGGGACCTCAACTATGTCTTGGAAAAACTCACCCTGCCTCCTTTTGAGCCAGTGGCTACTGCTGATATAAAACTTTTATCTTGGAAAACAGCTCTGTTCCTTGCAATAACTTCTGCAAGGCGAGTTTCTGAGCTACAGGCACTCATGGCTGTGGAACCTTTTATCATGTTTTATCCAGACAGGGTTTCTCTGAGAACAAACCCAACATTTATGTCTAAGGTGGTGTCCAATGTGGCTCTTAACCAAACTATCCATCTGCCAACTTTTTATCCAAACCCACAGAACAAGGAGGAAAGAATTCTGCATTTATTGGACGTACACAGACAGCTTAGATTCTACTTGGACAGAACCAAAGTTTTCAGGAAGACACAGCAACTACTAGTGGCATATGATATAGGATCACAAGGAAAGGCTACCTCAAAGCAGACAATTTCAAAGTGGATAGGCCACTGCATTCATTTCTGCTATTTTCACCATGGCAAGCCAGTACCTAAGGGAATTAGGCCACATTCAACCAGAAATGCAGCCACTTCAGCAGCCTTTCTCAGGGGAGTACCAACCAAAGACATTTTAGAGGCTGCTACTTGGAGTTCAGTGCACACTTTTACAAAACACTATAATCTGCCACTTTATTCTAAATCCAGGGCAGGCTTTGCCACTGCAGTTCTGCAGGGCCCCATAGCCACTCCTAATGCTGTTTAGCTCCAGCCACCCAACCTTAGCTTTGGGACTCTACCCAAATGTAATAACTGCAACAGTGAAACACGAAGAACATAGTACAGTTGTGTAGACTTACCATAAATGTAGATGTTCGAGTGTATTCACTGTTGCAGTCCAGGTTACCCACCCGCCATCCCCCTTTCTTCTGCTGGAACTTATCTTTCCTTCTCTGATTTATACAACCTATATGGTGTATTTGCTTGTAGATGAAGGTAAAGTTTATATTGGTGCATGTATTTATATATATATATATATATATATATATATATATATATATATATATAAATTTTGCCTACCCTTTCAGGGGGCACCTGACATCTGGGGCAAGAAAAACTGAAGAAAATGGCGTCGGCCGCTTCTTTTATACCCCTGATGACCTGACGTCAGGGAAGGGGCGACAGCAGCCAATGCAGGACCCAAGACTTTGGAATTCAGGCCGACTGAAGACAACCTGCCAGCAGGATTACCCAATTGTAATGACTGCAACAGTGAATACACTCAAACATCTGCATTTATGGTAAGTGTACACAACTGTACTTTTTCACTGCCATCAGACACTCCTGCCAGCTACCTTAAGGCTCTTCCAAGGGTACCCAATATACTGAGTGATATTAATATTAATACAAATAGTAGTTTGACCAAGAGCAAGGCTGTTAGGTGTGGCCCACACAGTGTCACCAAATAAATATGTAAGGACTCTCAAAACTTAAATATCTCTACACCGATCAGCCACAATGAAAGGTTTAAATATATCTAATAATAAATAAAAGAATAAGACAATACTAAATGTATATTCACGGTGGCATCAGAGTTCAAAACCACAGGAAATATTTACAATAACACTGCAGTACAGGCTCACACAAATAAAGAAAAATATCTAAACTAAGCCTCACTATATTCCTGACTGAAACTAAGAGAATTATACTATTCCCTAGTAACTTACTATTAGAGCAAGGTATATATGGTGAAAGTTTCTTGCTGTTGTCGGGTCTAAGACAGAATGTAGAATGCTCTGTCTCACTAGGAGACTTCTCAAAATTATATCTAAAATGTTACTGTTGGGATAGCTTGCAGAATGACAATTTCTGGTCATCTGACTTCTAGTTCCCAGGTGAAACTCCCATTGCTGAAGATGGCAGTATTTAGCATCTACCTGTAAAAATACTCATACAAGAGCTTTTGCTCAGATTTTTGACAGACGTTGGAAGTCATAAAACAATTGCATTCCTCCACATTTCAAGATTAGTAGTTAGTTCACCCTAAAGACAATGCAGAAAGCTTTCTAGTACAAACTTTGTGTCTCTAGCTGCATTGAAAACTTCAGAGATAGCCTCTTTATTGTGTAGCCTATAAAGTGATTTAATTTCAAATATTTTCTAAAGTTTGCTGGACTGAGGTTAACCCTTCGGTTTCTTCTGTTAACATATAAATTTAAGCAGTTACATTAGTGCATGTACATTTCTGTTCTTAGTACTTACGTATTATCGCAACCAGATTTTCGCGGTTGCGATAATATGCTTGCTGGCTTGAAAACAGCTGCAGGAATCACAGTAAATTGTCAGTCGTATTTACCGTTGAAAAGCTAGCTTTCCTGACATTGAGGAAGAGAAGCAAATGTGGAAATCTTTTTCCTGTTTTGTGTGCATGACGGACACATGCTTCAATTGGCAGGGCTGGTCTGTTACTGACGAAAGGAGTACTTTTAATGTGAAGAAGCAATGCTGACAAAAAAAGACAGACCGCTTGGAAATGCTTTCTGCCGAACTGTTTTTTTATTAAATGGTAAACTATTTATGTATCACACATTTCTTTTTTACAGAAAACTTGCAAAACGTAAAGCTTTGTGGAACTGATGGATGTTAACAGGTGTTTGGGAATGGAATGGTTGACGGCAGTATTTTGGTTTGGAGTTCTAAAGAACATGTATTACACAACCTTCAGTGTGAAGTAAAACTCAGTAATTGACACAGCAACATAAATTTTCACTGATAACCCTGCCTAAAACAACATGTAATGTGAACCAAAACACACTAACTCACATTATCATAGCACTTGTGCTTCTATTTTAACATCGGGAAGCGCACTGTATTACAAGAAAGATAACATGCTGCCCGCAAACAGCATACGTAAACAGAAACATGCTTTTCTACATTTTCAATGATATCCGTGCCTAAAACAACATTCAATGTGAAGGGAAACACAATAATTGAAATTATCACAGCATAATGTTTATATTTGCACATAAGGAAGCAACCGGTATTACAGCGAAAATCTGGTTGCAATAATACGTAAGTACCCTGTTCTCTTCCAGTAAGGCACACTGTTAATACATTTTAACCATAAGCACTTCACAAAATACCTTTTCAACACAAACATCTGTACAGAGCAGTTTGATATACAGATGACATACAGTTCTAATACAGTTGTATCACAAGCATCTTATATAAATTAGTTTGATCGTCACAAATGAGATATAATTATTTACAAAATTCCATAGAGCTGTGCTCTTTCATCATAGTCTCTATAACTGTTTTCTCTTACTTGCATTGCAATAGCTGTTACATAATAATTTTGTATTTTATATTTGTTATATAATTGTTGCTTATTGTGTACTGTGGAGTTTTTTCCTTGGGCCTCTGCTGATAAAGGTCAATAGCTCAGTTGGACTATCCTTGTCAACAAACGTCAAATAAATAAATCAATAACAACTGTTACATAGTAAACTTAATCAAAATGCATTCTCAGTCAGCCTTGCCTAATTTGCATAGTCTCCTCCCCATCCCATGAGAACTGTGTCATTGGGTCTCTACTTGCCTCTTTACTTTCTGATATTCCTAGTTGCAAATCACTAAGTGCTCTGCCAAACACAACGAGTAATCATTGTCTCACCTATACTAGCAAGGCCCTTCAAATGCTACAAACCTCCTCAGCCTGTCTTAATGTTTGCTAACGCCATCAAACAATGGCTTTCCATTGTTCCATCTTTTGGCCGTAAAAAATGATCTGATCTATGGATTGGACAATATCATTAATGACTTGATTCACTTTAACATTACTCTACTCCTTATACAAAATACAACTAAACAAAACAATGAAAGCTGAAGGGGAAACAACTTACTCATGACATAAAAAAGCTACTCTGAGAGTGAGACACTGCTTGGAAACAGTGAAAACTACTAAATAACCTTATAAGCAACATTTTCTTAACCTGAAATATGTATCCAGACTGAATACAAAGAAAGCCATACCCTCCTATCATGTAAATGCACAAAATTTATGTCTAGGTAATCATAAATCCTACTCTAATGAAATTACGACATTAGTTGGTAAAAAAAAACTATCTACTAGTCAAAATCCTGTGCTTCTCAGTTTAACACCACTTCCAGCTTAGACTCCAGTAACATTCCAGAAGTTTACTTCATTACAATATTCTTTCCCCGTGACTTTCAGAATCTTTTGTCATTAACTCACCAGAAGATCTTAGAATTTAGATTAAAAGTTCTATGTTTCTGATATCTTCTTCAATGCTGTACACAAAAATCCTTGAAAAAAATGAGAAGATAAATGTCCTCAAGATGATTCTGTCCTACCCCCCCCAATTCCTGAAAATAACATTTATAATGTATTTCCAAACAGATGGCCCTACATATCTAGTCTGTCTCTTTGTTCTCGTGGCATCCATTCAGAGTGAACAACTGTTAAAACTATTCCTCTATCTAAAGTTAATAACCAAACTACTTTTGTCTCTTATTAACCAAAGCTAGTTACGAAAATAAAATTGCCAAAGATTCCACAGACAACCACAAGGCATTCTATAGTTATGTCAAGAATCTAAATGGCAATGCTCAGATCTGCTCTGAGCTACAACAGAATGGCATTAAATATATGGATCCCAAGGATATTGCCAATATCCTGGCAGATCGATTCAGTGCAAACCTCACGCCCCTCTCACCCCCTAAAGGGCCCATCTCAATACTGAAAGATTGCCAAATTCCAATAATAACGGCCACACAGGTAAAAAACACACTCTCCAAAGCTAAGAATACAGCATCCATGGGACCAGACGACATCCCACTCTGTGTACTACATGAACTAACACTTTTCTCCCTGGACCTCTACTGAAAATGGACATATATCCAGTTAGACTAGCCCGGTCAACAAATGTAAAATAAAATAAAATAAATAAATAAATAAAATAAAACTACAAAATGAACTGGCATCTCACCTAAGTGTCATGTTTAATCATAGCCTCACCTCAGGCTTCATGCCCACTGAGTGGCGCACAGCTACAGTTATCCCACTCCACAAGGGGGGATCCACCTTGGATCCCGTGAACTACTGCCCCATCAGTCTGATGAACCTGATCTGCAAGGCCATGGAACGTATTATCATGGAACTTATAAACAAAGACATTGGCAACTTTCAAACACTGGACCCCATGTAGCTTGGGTTCGTGAAGAGCCAATCTTGTCTCCTGAACCTGATTGACTTCTTCAAATCAGCCTCCAGAGCCGTGTACTATGGTAAGGTGGTCTACAGAGCCTATCTGGACCTCACCAAGGCCTTCAACACCATCCCCCACTCTGGAATCATAGATAAACTTACTAAGCTGGGCCTTAATCCCTGCATCACTCAATGGGTTGCCAACTGGCTTACTGACAGAACCCACACTGTAAAAGTAGCCGACTTCAAATCCAGCTCCAGACAAGTGACAAGTGGAGTACCTCTGGATTCAGTCCTGGGACTGCTCTTGTTTGGCATCTACTTCTCTGAAGTACAGGCCAACACTAAGGGACTCCGGCTAACAAAGTTCGCAGATGACTGCAAACTGGGAGTCATTACTGAATCTTCAAATGATGTGGATACTCTACAAAAGGGCCTTACAGAAACAGATGCTTGGTGCCAGAGCCATGGACTCAAGCTCAATGCCAAGAAATGTATAGTTATCCCCTCTGGGAAAAAACATGCACCCGTGAATTACCACATAGATGGCAGTATACTAAACACCGAAAGTGTGATAAGATACTTAGGGACACAGGTGGACAGTGGTCGCACCTTCGATAACCACATCAGGAAATCCTTCTATGTGGCACACCTCATCACTAAGGACTTTTCATCCAGAAAAAATGAGGTCATTGTCCCACTGTACTCATCCCTCATTAGACCCATTATAGAATACAACTCCCTGTTTGGTATGTACCTCTCAAGACATATGCAACAACTGGAAAGGCCGCAGAAATACCTCACTAAAAGAATCACAGGCCTAAAGCAGATGCCCTATGCTGACCATCTAAAAAAACTCCACCTATAATCTGTCACATACTGTCTACTCAGAGGCGATCTCTGCTTAACATACAAGGCAATTTCAAACCCAGAGCTGTTGGACATGCTACACTTAAAGAAATCCCAGTCCCTCAGAGACTCACGCTCCAGGGATCTAAACCTTGTCATCACAATGAACAAAACATGCTGGAGGGATAGGTTCCTACCCAGAGACTCCCCAGCCTCTGGAATAGACTGCCCATACATGTCAAGCAGAATGCCTCTTTGGCCCTCTTCAAAAGGAACCTTGATGATTGGATGGGAGATAGGAAATTCATCCTGGGGATCACATCAGTCACCCTGCTAGACAGGGGTCCAGGGAAGTAAATACTGTGGGAAGAAATATCCAGAAAATTGCTATGGCTAGGCTTGTATAGGCCCTAGGGCCGATAGCCCAGTACCAACCTATGAACCTATGAACCTGTTGCCAGTTATTGACCAGTTTCCAATCTCACACCACTTGCTAAATTAGACTAATGTATAAACAAATGTTCTCTTTCATCACTGAATACTCCACTTCCTAAATAACTTGTAACATGGATTCTATCCATCTTAATAACAATAACAGTCTACTCATATGGCATACACTTAGTGGATCTCAATCAAGTATTTGATTAGGTCAGTCATAATACACAGCTAAATAAAAAATCCTTTCAGATTAGACTGTTCATGTTTGATATGGTAATACCATTTCTTTTCCAGGGTCTTGTATCTCTGAAGTCCATGCTGGATCAATTTTAGATCCATATTACCCTCTTTTCATCACTAATGTCCCATTTGTCCATTCTTCATTAAACACGACTTTTCATCCTGATGATTTTCTTGCATTTTGAAGTGTTCCAACTCTACTGTCAGTCACACCACCTTCACCAGTAATGACTTCTTAGCTAATATTTCTAAAACAAACTCTGTGATACTCGCCACCACCTCTGCTTTTCGTATTAAAGATTCCTGGGGTAATCCTACCATACAGGTAAGTAAATGTAAATATTTTGTCCTAAATCTTACCTGCTGTCTCTCACCTTCTGTTGCCAGGTTTCTCTCACTATCTCTAACATGTTCACTTTGTTAAAATAGGCCTACAAAATAGCATAGCTTCTTACTCATTAAATTCACAAGTCCACCGATAAGAATGCATTTACACCTACAACTTAAGTGTGCCTTTACTATAGTTGACTGAGAGAGACTAGTTGCCATAATGGTTAAAGTCTTCGATTTCCATGCACAAGGTACAAGGTAAGATCCTGACCGCAGCCAATGCCTGTTTGGAGTTTGCATATTCTCCCTGTGTCTCTGTGGGGTTCCACCTACCTCTGAAAAACATGTTGTGGGCAGCAGCACAGACTGTAGATGGTGCTCTATAGACAGAAGAGTTGTATACACGGATTTCTTTCAGAATCTACGGTGGTGAGCAGAGCATGGATCACAGACTGTGCACCATGACAGGCCTAACTACTTGATCGTGTAAAAATATGGTTCTATGTGATTTGATCATGATGACTAATGTCGCCAAAATGGGCATGGGTAGCTACCGATGATAAGTGGGTTGAGGACCTAGCCAACTCCAACCTATGCCAGGGACCCATGCTAATGGTGGGAGGGGTGTATGTGCACCTATATGTATGCACGATAAAGTTCAGTAGCCCTGAGTCAATATGCTACTGGCTGGCCGATTTCTAGTTGCCCAGCCTGTATTACCTGGGATAGTTCTGTTGACCGAAAGCAGGATATAAAACCAACCAGCCAAAAAGTAACTAAGAGTTGCTACACTCACTCTAGGTACTCTTGACAGGGCACAGCTTGGAAGTGGATGACATGATGGTATGGAGGAGGTTGGACATCCTGTGTATCCAACAGACAAGATGGAAGGACAGTGCAGCAAAACCACTTGGCTTGGGATCCACAGTCTACTACTCAGGAGGGGGACAGGCTAGAAATGGTGTGGGAATTGTGGTGAGAGAGAGGCTTCAGAAGGCAGTGAGGGATATCATCAGAATTAGTGACAGTATCATGGCAGTCAGACTCCAATGTAATGATAGGGCAGTATTCATGATCTCAGCATATGCCCCAGAGCAGGGTTGTGACAGTGAGGAAAAGAGTGTATTCAGACAGCAGTTGCAGGACCTATTAGATATAGCAGGACAGCATGAATTGGTGTTGATAATGGGTGACTTGAATGCACATATCATGACAGACAGAACAGGCTATGGGGGCTGTCTAGGCCCACATGGGTGGGGCAACAGGAATAAAGAGGGAGAACCCATTCTAGACTTCTGTCTGGCAAACGGCTTGATAGTGGCCAACACGTGATTCAGAAAGTGAGACAGTCACAAGATCACATACAAGAGTAGCCAACATGTAACTCCGGTAGACTTCCGCCTAGTAAAGAAAGAGCACTTGTATAGAATCAATGATTACAAAGTCATCCCCAGTGAAATAGTCAGCCCACAGCATAAACCACTGTTTGCCACAATCAGCTGTAAGAAGTGGTCAGAAAAAGATCTAAGGTCAACAGAGACCAGTCTGAAGACCTGGAAGTTGACTGGCCAGACAGTGCAACAGTTCAAGAAGTTACTCAGGGTTCTAGCAGCCCAAGAAAAACAGGAAATAGGTGGAGTTGATGAAGAATGGCATCACCTCAAAACAGCATGTCTGAAGACTACAGAACTGATATGTGGGTGAGCCAGGCATGGAAATAAGCTGGTGGTGGAATGCAGAAGTTGAGGAAGTCATCAAAAGAAAGAAGGAGTCCAGGAAAAAGGGGGAGATACAAAAGACCAACCAGGCTAGGAAGGAATACTAGTTGGCTAACAAAGAAGCTAAGAAAGGAGTGGCAATAGCAAAGAACAGGGCATCACAGGTACTCTACCAGCTTCTAGAAAGTGATTCAGTAGGTGGCACAAAGAAAATATACCAGGCTGCAAGGCAAAAACAGAAAGATAAAGAAGATACTCAGGCCCCCTACATAAGGGATGCCAGCAACCACCTGCTCACCAGTCCTTATGACATCAAAGGCAGATGAAAGAGTATTTCCAGAAGCTTCTAAATGAAGAAAACCCCACAGAAGCTGTACTGCCCCAAAAACAGCCTACGATGAGAGAAGAAGAGGAGCCCACCCTAGAAGAAGTAAGAACAGCACTAAGGAAGATGAAGTCAGGGAAAGCAGCAGGGTCAGATGAGGTCACAGCAGATATGATAAAGATGTTGGGTGAGATAGGGGAGAAATAGCTCCTGAGGGTACTCATAGCAGTGTGGACAGAAAGGCGTATCCCAGATGACTGAAGAATAAGCTTATTTACACCAGTGTACAAGAACAAAGGGGACATCCACAACTGTTGGCAGTACAGAGGTATCAAACTCCTATCACATTGCATGAAAATTCTGGAGAGAGTGACTAATAAATGAATACGCAGAGTAGTAGAATGTAAGATGGGAGATGAGCAGTTTGGATACAGATCAGGATACAACAAAACTGACCTTATGTTTGCACTGAGACAGACAGTTGATAAGAAGCTAGAGATGAAGAAAGAATCCAACTGGGAATTCCTAGACTTGGAGAAAGCATATGCTGAGGTCCCAAGAAAGCTGATTTGGGCAGTACTGTGGTGGTTTGAAGTCCCAGAAACATTGATGGAATTAGTGCAGGCTATGTACATGAACCCAATGACTCAAGTATGAACAGTGTTCAGCCTCACAGAGGGGTTCCCAGTGGGAGTGGATGTGAACCAGTGTTCAGCTCTGAGCCTACTGCTGTTCATATTGGTGATGGACTACATTAGCAAACAGGTCAGAGGGGACAGATCAGCAAAGTTGCTGTATGCAGATGATGTGGCATTACAGGCAGACTCTGAGAAAAAACGTCAGCAAAGGATGGGAGAATAGAAGGCAAAACTGTAGGCACATGGGATGAAACTAAGCACAGATAAGACAATGTTAATGGCAGCAAATTGGGGAAATCAGAGGAAGCTGAGAATTGAGATAGAAGGGAAGATAGTGGAACAGGTTAATAGCTTCAAGTATCTGGGAGGAGGGGTAGTTGAGGAGAAGGGAAGTCTGAATGAAGAGGTCAAAGCTAGAATCAGAGGGTCTGCCGCCAACTGGCATAGAGTGTCAGGTATAGTCTATGACAGAAGAATGTCAAAGAAGCTGAAAAGTAGTGTGTACAAGACAGTGATGTGACCAGTACTACTGAATGGCACAGAAACCTGGGCAGTAAGGCAGAGCAAATGAAGAAGCTAGAGGTGATAGAAATAAAGTTCTTGAGAAGGGTGTTAGGATGCACACTGTGAGACAAACGAAGAAATGAGGAAATAAGAACAAAAGCCAAAGTAGCTCTAATTGCAGAAAAGATCAAAAAGAACAGGTTACTGTGGATTGGGGACATGTGTAGAAAAACAGTAGACAATCTGGTGAAGAAGATTTGGGAGAGATAGAAGAAGGTAAGAGGAAATGAGGGCATCCAGCAAAGAGGTGGATGGATTGTGTGAGAGAAGATCTGTGACAGTCAGACATGAATGTCAAAGAATGCAGGAGTGTGGCACTGAATCGAGAGAGATGTCAACAATTAACACGATACCCCGACCCCATGTCGAAAATGGTGATGATGATAGTTGACTTGTGAAATTCAAAAAAAGAAAAAAATACTCCATCAAAAACCCTTGAATACAATCTGCCACTTGGTGATATTAGCAGAACCCTGCACTCATCACTACATTGTCTTAAACTCCGTGAATACCTTCCACTGACACTGAAAGGAACCATTTTCTTTCCATGCAATGAATTATAAAACACATTTTTTTAAATGTTACCCTCCATTGAAATTAAAGATTATATGTGTGGAGTCTGCATGTCCTCCCCGCGGTCGAGTGGCCTCCAAAAGACATGCGTGAATGGGTGTACCTTCGCTGAAGGTTGGGCGTCGGACTGGTAACTCGGCACCATAAAAAAATCGACTGCCAATCATTAGCGGACCGGAGTTCTGCTGTGGCGACCCCTAACCAAGAAAAGCCGAAAAAGACAAACAAACTTTAACTTGTTCACATCATCTTAGCTGCCAAGATACATCTGATTGGCCTGTTTTTATCTATCTCTTAAAGTGTGTCCTCTAAACTTACTGTTGCAGTTTAACAGACATGATGCAGTACTTTTTATTAGCTCAAACTTTGCAGCTGACATGACCCCTTCATCAGGCTCTGATGTTAAATGCAATGCTTAAATATCCACTGCTGCCTAGAAAGGGAAGCACATCATCTATTCCCAAATGGTTAAAAAAAGATTTTTGAAAAATGCCAGTATGTGTTATATGACTTTACAACTCAGAGAGACATGTACAGTGTGTGTATGTGTGTGTGTGTGTGTGTGTGTGTGTGTGTGTGTGTGTGTGTGTGTGTGTGTGTGTGTGTGTGTGTGTGTGTGTGTGCGCATGTGTGTGCATGTGTGTGTGTGTGTGTGTGTGTGTGTGTGTGTGTGTGTGTGTGTGTGTGTGTGTGTGTGCATGCATGTGTGGCCATGTGTGTGTGTGTGTGTGTGTGTGTGTGTGTGTGTGTGTGTGTGTGTGTGGTTCTGTGTGAGAGAGACAGAGAGAGACAGACTATGTGAGCCTGAAACCAAAAGCTGTAGCAGACCAATTCATGTCTTGCTATAAAAATCAAAGCTACACATATTACATTACAGTCAGTATTCATTTAGCAAGGAAGACGGCAGCTGAGAGAGACTGCTCTGGTATTTAATTAGGCAATAAATCCCAATGCAAGAGAAGTGTAGGGAGATTAGTTAAATCCAGTGAAAGATAACAATAATTTATAATTTGCAATTTGTTATCTGTGTAAACAAGTAATCCTTGTAAGACAGACATTTTGGTTAAAGGAAAATAAGAAGATGCAATAATATCAAATTCATCGTGATGATAAAGGCAATAAAAATATGCAATAATATCAAATTCATCGTGATGATAAAGGCAATAAAAATATGCAATAATATCAAATTCATCGTGATGATAAAGGCAATAAAAATATGCAATAATATCAAATTCATTGTGATGATAAAGGTAATAAAAATATGCAATAATATCAAATTCATCGTGATGATAAAGGTAATAAAAATATGCAATAATATCAAATTCATCGTGATGATAAAGGCAATAAAAATATGCAATAATATCAAATTCATCGTGATGATAAAGGCAATAAAAATATGCAATAATATCAAATTCATCGTGATGATAAAGGTAATAAAAATATGCAATAATATCAAATTCATCGTGATGATAAAGGCAATAAAAATATGCAATAATATCAAATTCATGGTGACGATAACGGCAGAGACTGTTAAGTGAATGAGATGCATGCTAAGAATGTGTAAACGTGTGTAGTCAGTATGCACTAGCTGAGGATGTCGGGAAAGTGGCAACTGCATTAAGAGAGAGCACTTTTTAAACAAATGGAGTCTGCGGTTTTATTATATGGACAGGCACATGTGAAAGGAATGAGGATTACTGTGAGAATGCTGGTTGTCAGATTGGAGGACTATGTTATATCTTGGTTCTCCTTCCACACTGTATTGCATTTCCTTCACTAACTACATGTTTTTTTTTCCTCCTAGAAATACATTGTTCCTCTAACACTCAGAAGGTAAAGGATAATTAAGTTGAATTACAGTGGGCATCTACAACGGTATCTTAACATGGTGTCAAAATTTGTGTTACTGCATCATTGTAATGGTAACCGCAATGTGTAAATTGTATCATTCCTGTGCGGTTTCTCCTGATTTATTAATAAAGTAGTTTTATATTAAAAACACCTTGACAACAAACTAGCAACACACAGGCTAACTAACTCAGACACAAGTCTATGGGCTCCCAATTTAATATTCATCCTGAAGGGGGAGTTGGCTGAGTTAAGCGAAAAAGCAGAAGGGAAGGGGGAGGGGATGGTGTTAGCTATAGTGTAGTGACCTGGGAAAATACATCAGCTAGATAAATGACCAAGACAGATGATTACTACAAAACCAAGCAATGTCTGCTGAAAAATGAAGAGAGTTAAGGAACTTAAGCAAGTATGGTTACAAAGTAAGACTAGTGAATGATTTTGTGCAACAGCTATATACCAGAATACAAATATGTAATCCGTATTAGGTGTCAAATGAAGCAGAAGGGAGTAAAGACATTAGTAATGTACTAACAGTCCAAACAGGTAGCTAAAGCAAATGTATTCACTGTAAATTATAAAACAATAAAACAAGCTTTACCATTCTAGGCCTAAATGGTTATATAAGTATAAAACCAATATTAAAATTGTGGCCAGTAAGGTAAATTGCATTGCTTAAGGTGAATGTCCAATAATATGCTTATCATGTGGCAATTTACATTTCATTTAAATATGTTGATTATTAGCCTCTACGTTTCAGTGGCGGATCCAGAAATGTGCAAAAGGGGGGGGTGGGGTGCAGTCTGGTTAGTTGACTACCGGAAGTGGGAAAGTGGGACACTAGATTTGGTGGTTACGGAAAGGTGACTTTAACAAGCTCTGACGTGTGTGAAGACATGAAACTGTGTGTAAAGACATCAGTTTACATTCAGATGCACGTGATTCTGCTGCGGATATAGCACTAGAAACAGGCAGACAAGGACTCATCCAATAGCTGCTGTACTGAATATCTGTTAATGTCAAACAGAATATTTGTACAACATCAGGCCATATATTTAGCGCAACAGTCATAGCCAAAGGTGTCAGCAACAAAAAGAGTGTAGCTTGTACAGACTATCTCAGAGGAACAGAGAATGTCCATCCGTGCCACCTGTAACCTGTGTATGAGTTTTAGACCCAAAAGTGAGATGTATGGCTTGGCTGTGAGTTAATCAATGATCCAGAAGCTAATTCACATTCGAATGGTGGGAATTACATGCCACTGTAATAGCCACTAATGGTGGCTGGAGGTGTCTAGAACATGAAAGCTATCAACAAGAAGTGTGTGTGTGCGTGTATGCGTGTGTGTGTGTGTATGTGTGCATGTGTGCATGTATGCGTGTTTGTGTGTGTGTCTGTGTGTGTGTGTGTGTGTGTGTGTGTGTGTGTGTGTGTGTGTGTGTGTGTGTGCGCATTTGTGTGTGTGTGCGTATGTGTGTGTGACACTTGGGCTTCAAATGTACAGTGTATGCCTGAATCAACACAGCAAGGCTCACACACTGGCACTCGGTTTGTGATTGTGGTCTGACATCCCTGCTCAGGGATTTGCTGAGGTCTGAATAATTGTGCTGAAAAGGTAATGTGTCAGGGTGTGGTGGGGTGGGAAGTAATCCTGCAAGGAAGGCAAAAGAAAGAGTAAAATGTGTAAACAGGAGAATGTTGGGTCGGACAGACTTGTAGTCAACTGATCCAGAATAAAACAAATACTGCACTAGAAGAAGTCATCACAAAGACAAATATGTTAAAGGGCAGAGGGTCTCTGATCAACACTGACTTAACGCTGATGGTTACTAAACAGCTGGACTCTAAAGACAAATAAATATCCCTGGGGGCAACATACATTTTCTATGCTCTTTAAGAAAGGTATTCCCTATCAAAGCATTTACAGTCAAAAGTAGGGGGTTATGTTTGCAGTGTTAGTAGAAGGTTCTCTTGAGATAACAGCATATTTAGATGGAAAAGGAGTAGATTTACCCAATAATACACACTCTCAGTCAGCCTCCTCCTCATTTTCCTATATTATTTGGGAGGACTAGATGCTGGTAAGGAAAGTGTCTAATTTTGAAGTGTGCACTATTACTCAGCATTTAAAGCTGTTTCTGTTCTGCAGAGTTAGTGGAGGGCTTCTTACTAGAATATGAAGTAGAGATATGGTATTGAGACAAAGCTTTTAAATGCCTCAAGTCTAATGTCTTTATTAAATCTAAGACAATTCTCACAGCATTCAATTTAATAATGTAGCCACAAGCAAAACAAGCACTTTTATATTAACTGTGAGAGAAGGCAATCACTTCTGATTGTCTAAATGTAGTTGAATTTTTTTATAAAATTATAACTCTGCAATTGGTACCCCACTGAAATAATAGTGCGGGATAGACAGTGTTAGCCACTATGCACTTATTTTCTTCAAGGATAAACTGAGAGAACATTAATAAGTCAGACAAAGAGAGGAACAGGAGAGAGCAATGAACAATGTGTATGTTTACATGGGAGTCTCACCTTCAGCATTGCTACCTTCAAGGACACAGGTTCTCACAGGAAAAGAGACACCACTAGAAACGTTCAACCTTCTTGTGGGTTAAAAAGGTGGTTATAGCCAAAATTAAGGTGGGTAAATAAATGTTATGATTTACTGTTACAGTGACCCTGTAAGTTAAAATTTTCACATGCAGTATTATGAAGAATATGCTTACAAAGTACAGTACATTAATACTCACATCCAGTAGAAACAGTACACCAGTGCAATCTATTACATCAGAGTGACTGAAGTTTAACTAAGAGAAAAACTATACATCGTGCACATTAAGCATTAATGGAGGGGAGTCACCCCTCTCCTGAAAAACAATGAGATGCTGCATTGTGCATTTCACATTTTCTGACTTTGACATGGGGAAATGAATTATTCTGAACAAAACATTCTACATGTAAATTTACTGTGTGGTAAAAACCTTCCATTTTATTCCCACCTTCGACCTTTATTATCTATAAATAAAACTTATATTAAAATTATGTGAAACCAATAAGGTGCTAAAAATATTACATTTTGCTAACCATCTTAAATATAGACTGGGTTTCCTACAGTGTATGTACAGCAATGAAAATCTATTATTTCACTAGGTTTTGATGACTTCTTTAAATTAAAGACACTGCAAGTCCATTATCACATTTAGTGCAAACAAACATGAAGAATGTTACCCCAATCAGTTTCCCTCACACTGTAGTTCGCTGTCGTTCCTTCATTTGGAATATTTCAAATTAAATGACCTCATCATCTAGACAGAAGTAAAGATTCCAGAAAACCTGGCTGCCACAAAATACATTTATTTTGGCCACTCAATCATGGGATGGAATTCTGAGCCATAATGATATGTACCACAGCATGCATCGAATTTAATGAAGCAGCAAGCAGTGGATTTCAAGTGTGTGTTCCTTTAAGGAAACTGCATAAATAAAGGTGCAACATCAGGTTACCTGCATGTTGAACTAAACAAATTTTGGTAAGCATAAAAAGGATTAATATATTACAGTATAATATAATATAATATAATATAATATAATATAATATAATATAAATATTATAACAGCCTTGACAAAACAATGTATTAAAACACAGATTAGAGTCATTAAACTAACCTGCAAACATGCCCTCCAATAAAATTAATTCCAATCATGTTTATGCATTAAAATAAATCATTAGATGTCTTGCCTATTAGAACTATTTATCTGTGTGCAATTTACTACATTAACATTTTCAGGTTCATTTTTGCTACTTGTCACAGCACTATTCAAAATATTTCCTGCTTATGAGGAAGCAACCATGATTAACACATAAGATTATACTATAATCAGTCATAACCAGTTATGCTTTTGAGAGATGGATTTCAAGAAATTCATCTGAGAGTGAAACACAGCTAGGTAACAAGGATAACTCTGGAAACTCAGGACTTATGAAATTAACCTTACCCTCACACAAGAACAAGTTTTTTTAAAGTGTTGTTATCATAATGAACAATTAAATCTATATTTGAATTTCTGAACCAAACGGCAAAAGTCTACACTAAGGAGCACTGCTTTATAAGAATCTTATAACATTTCTTCACTTCTCAAGAGGACACAGTCCTCTCTCTTCATTTACAGTAAAATTCCAGCCAGAGGACGTGCAGTGCTGGGAAGCAAAGACATATAACTTTGTTTTTTACAGGTTTGTAAACTCAGGTTGTGCAGCACAACCTCTGTTTACAAACCCGTAAAAAAAAAAAAAAAAAGTTGTATTTCTTCGGTTCCGAGGAAGTGTACACAATCAGTGGGTCCTGACTCCTGTGTCATCGGTGTCAAATGTGGCGGATTGAAGAAAACTGCACAATAAGGCCACCATGAGGTAAAAAATGCATATCACACACTAAGTTAGATCCAACTGGAGGGAATTTCAGTTACAGTAAAATCAGATAACGACCCGATTAAAGCATGACATAAAACATATCATACAATATGCACTTAAACTTCATTTTTTTTATATCCAGAAACAGGAAAATGCAAAATGAATAACAATTAAAAGAGCAAACGGCATATTTATGAACAGTGCTTAAGGGGAGAACTAAAATCACTATCCACAGTCAGAATATAGAAAATGCACATACTCTACCAGAAGTACTGCTTCTTTGGCACCTTGAATTGCTAATTCAATAAAATAAAAGACTTAGGAAATTACCTCAATGCATATCACTCCCTTACACCTGAAGACCAGTTTCAGGGTCATTTTTGGTATTTTTATTTTAGAGTGTCTTCTGACAGAAGGATTTTATTTAACGATACTTGACAGCTCTCGTACCAAGGTGCCTAAATTACAACCGAGATGCAGTTGGAGGATTGTTATAAAAAAATATTATCTGAATACAACCTCCAATCGCATCTCCGAGTATTAGGCACGTTTGGAGATAGGATTCTTAGCGAAGATGCATCTGATTTAAAAAGAAGTTTATAAAGGGGCCGGCGTGACCCCTGCGCCCATGCCTAAATCTGCCACTGTTTTTAGAAAACTTTATGAAGCATGAAGTGTGAAAGCTTGTTTTATTGTTTTATAATTTACAGTGAATAATTATAATTTATAATGAATAATCATTTTGTTGTCCTGAGATGTTTTCTTGACATTGGTAGTATATCCAAATATATTGGTGATGGTTTGGAAGGACTGCAGATTGATGTTTCTATTTATGCACAACTGTACAAGATGTTTGAAGGAAGACATGATCATTTCATACCCCAGAAGTATTTTCCAATATTTTCTAAAGGGGAGATGATAAAAGTTCACTTTGACAGATGCATAACAGCACTGCTCCCTTCTAAATCTTCAGTGGAAAACAGAAATCCATATTGTGGTGCCAGGCGCTAGGCTAAAGAAACAGACTTAATAATGTAATGTGGCGTTTCTGTTTCTCTTCTGTATTGTTCATCTGCAATCAGTGTGTTAGTTCTCATGACTGAGGACTGTTTGACATTTGACTTTTTAAATATAAAATAACAGGGAATGTCATTTGAAGCATGTCGTATCTCAAGACTTGCTGTCTTCTCCTGTGAATATAACAAAAAGAAGAAGGACTAGAATATGTCTTTTTCAGATGTACAATAATTGCTGTTATCTCTGATTAACTTAATGGCTTGCATATCACTAAGCCACACCAGAATGGAGTTAAGGGAAGGAAACAGACTCGGATATGTACTGGCAATTCCTATTGTTACAGCACTTATATGATGCTGAGATACAATTGCTACTGGTTTTACTGACTTGCATATCACTAAGATAATGGGTTGGAGTCAAAGGAGAAAAAGCAGACCGTTATAATTGGCAGATTTCTATTGATGCAAGATTGATATAATTAGGCTTTTGTTTCTATGAGGTATTGGTTAATAAGCTGTGAAGCATGTCTCTCATTAGACTGCTTAGGCCTACTACCAGTAAAAAAGATGAATTAGCATATTTGGATTACAATTGGATTTGTGATCATGACAATTGTGAATCCAGAAGTAATAAGACCAGAAGGTCAGAAGAGGATAATGCCAAGATCCACCAGCGCAAGCAATGTTGAACATCAAATTTCACAGCCTGTGTGGACTAAGGAACAAGTGCTGACACGGGTCCAGAAGTGGGGAGGTAAGTACAGGTGTTTACACTTGTAATTCTCGGCATTCTTGACTTGCGACCTTCTGATTGCTTTATTTACAGATTTGCAATTGTCATGATTGCAAATCCAATAGTAAACCAGTGTATTTCACATCTGGCTTAATTAATGTGAGCAGTAGGTAACTGAAAGACCTTGGCTATTCCAGGGTGGTGGTATTATTACCATGCCAAGAAGAAAGCTGTGGGAAATTGGAGAAATCAGACAGCCTTCCCCAGGAATTATGTGCAAGTGCTTGTTTGTGAGAAAATAATCATTTGTGTGAAAGGTGGTTACTTTGGATAAAGGGACACAGGAAGGCATTGTTTCACTGAGTGAGAGTGATAAGGAAAGGGGACTGCGCTGCTTGAAAAGACTCAGTTCTGTACGTGGCCTGTGTGCAGTCTAGTTTGCTTGTGGATGTTGAAAGCCCATACGTGGGGAAGCAGTGCATATCCCCTTTATGCTCTTGGCACCAGGCTATAGTTTGTAAATTAATCATTGCACTTCTTTGCTATTACTTAACCCTTGGCAAGCAGTGGGGGGTTCAAATCCCATCAGTGTCAGTTATCTTGACATCACTGCGGGTATCATTCTGTCACCCCTGTGTCACATCAGTGGCAGTGATCCTATCCCTCTGTCACACATGGATTAATGGCAGGAAAGAGGACAAGCAGTTAAATACAGATTAGGAGCAGGAGATGATATGACTGTAAGGTATTATACAGATTAGGAGCAGGAGATGATATGACTGTAAGGTATTATACAGATTAGGAGCAGGAGATGATATGACTGTAAGGTATTATACAGATTAGGAGCAGGAGATGATATGACTGTAAGGTATTATACAGATTAGGAGCAGGAGATGATATGACTGTAAGGTATTATACAGATTAGGAGCAGGAGATGATATGACTGTAAGGTATTATACAGATTAGGAGCAGGAGATGATATGACTGTAAGGTATTATACAGATTAGGAGCAGGAGATGATATGACTGTAAGGTATTATACAGATTAGGAGCAGGAGATGATATGACTGTAAGGTATTATACAGATTAGGAGCAGGAGATGATATGACTGTAAGGTATTATACAGATTAGGAGCAGGAGATGATATGACTGTAAGGTATTATACAGATTAGGAGCAGGAGATGATATGACTGTAAGGTATTATACAGATTAGGAGCAGGAGATTATATGACTGTAAGGTATTATACAGATTAGGAGCAGGAGATTATATGACTGTAAGGTATTATACAGATTAGGAGCAGGAGATTATATGACTGTAAGGTATTATACAGATTAGGAACAGGAGATGATATAACTGTAAGGTATTATACAGATTAGGAGCAGGAGATGATATAACTGTAAGGTATTATACAGATTAGGAGCAGGAGATGATATAACTCTAAGGTATTATACAGATTAGGAACAGGAGATGATATAACTGTAAGGTATTATACAGATTAGGAGCAGGAGATGATATAACTGTAAGGTATTATACAGATTAGGAGCAGGAGATGATATAACTGTAAGGTATTATACAGATTAGGAGCAGGAGATGATATAACTGTAAGGTATTATACAGATTAGGAGCAGGAGATGATATAACTGTAAGGTATTTTACAGATTAGGAGCAGGAGATGATATAACTGTAAGGTATTATACAGATTAGGAACAGGAGATGATATAACTGTAAAGTATTATACAGATTAGGAGCAGGAGATGATATGACTGTAAGGTATTATACAGATTAGGAGCAGGAGATGATATGACTGTAAGGTATTATACAGATTAGGAGCAGGAGATGATATGACTGTAAGGTATTATACAGATTAGGAGCAGGAGATGATATAACTGTAAGGTATTATGGATGAGAAAACAGAGTAAGGCTCAGTGAGGGGGAAAAGCTGGGCAGGCATGATAGATGAAGGACTGAAGACCCAGTCAGACAACAATTCACCACAGATTGTGAAGGTGAAGGTGACCACAGAGAAAAAAAGATATTTGGAGGATGAAACTCTAGAGTAACCATAGCAAGAGAGGACAGCTGTGAATTCAGCAAGCTAAGGCAGAAACTTCTATGTGCTGGGCAGAGAATGAAATACAAAGGTAGAAGCATGAAGGTAAGAATAAATTGCTACTGAAAGGATGGACTGCTGAATACTTAGAGTGCATTTCCTTTTTCCTTTTATACATGCTGCGCTGCTTCAGTGTGGCACACATGGCTGGATAACTGTCACAAGATGAAACAAGGACAATGTTGTGATGTCACCTTACATGAAGAGCAGCACAAACCAGGAGATAACCAAACAGATGCTGAACTGTGATAGTTTTAGTGAAAAGGGTGACTAAAGGAGGCGCCTTGGAGTGAAGATAATTTCTACATTACTATTCATAGGCTGATGAAGGTAATCTTTTATTTATTTAACATTTGTTAACCAGGAAAGTCTGACTTGGATTGAAGCCAATTTTCAGCAGAGGCCCAGGGAGAAACACTCTGGATGCATGTCTTTGTAACGTGGGAGAAAACCGGAGCACTCAGAGGAGACCCACATGAACGCAGGGAGGACATGCAGACTCCGCACAGAAGGCACCCCAGCAGAGACTCTTGCTGTGAGGGGACATTATTGCTACACCACTGTGCCAACTGATTTTTTTCACAAAGTATTAACTGAATGTTCACTTTAAAAAGAGGACTAATTAAAATTACAAATAATACACAGGTTCATATTCGCATTATATACTCAACACTCTATGAACCTGGGAGAAAGAACAATGTTGAATATAAACATAATTACACAGTATATGAAATTTAAACAAAATGTGCTGTTATTACTTTATTGTCCCAATGACTTTATTCATAACTGATTTCTCTAAGTTACATGGATAAGTATTTCACTCCAGGATGTACGACAACTGTTTTCACTCAAGCTGAATCTAAAGTGGGAGGCTGTTGAAGGGAAGCTTTGAGTTAAATTGTTATGATTTGCATTACAATTTCTACAGTCACATGACAAAATAGAATCAACTGGATCGGAAACTTGAAGAGTAACAGTTTCATTGGTTGAATGGTAAACTCTATCACTACAAGTAATTGAACTCAGTCGTCCAGCAATTTACCATATATTTGGTTAAGGTAGATTTGCCATCAGTACAGGAATAGATTTGCCAAACATCGGTCTTGTTATTCTCAGCTCAGTTTGAACTGACTGCTCTACTTATTGAAACACTGCAGACTGACGCTCACTACGAACCAGTTGGATCTGGCATCTATTATGCAGAACTATGATACCGTCTTTAGTTTGCATCATGTAGGAACATGCCTCTGTGGTTTTCTGCATTGCTACACCTTTTGTGTCCCACTTTTTGTCCAGCTCTAACATTAAGTGGACAGCATGTCTGGGTTGCAAGACAGATAACAGTTGTGCAGAAAGATGTCAGTCCTAAGACTTGTTGTAAGACGCTTTTTGATCATTACACTTAACTGTACGGTATGGGATAATGTTTGGCTCAAGTTTTCACTCTAACATGGACATATTAGTTGTCAGCATTAGAGGTGAAGGACTCACTCTGGTGGCACTCTGTGGAGTAGCATTAGCTGTGAAGGACTCACTCTGATGGTACTATGTGGAGCAGCATTAGGTGTGAAGGACTCACTCTGGTGACACTATGTGGAGTAGCATTAGTTATGAAGGACTCACTCTGTGTGCAGTAGCATTAGCTGTGAAGGACTCACTCTGATGGTACTATGTGGAGTAGCATTAGGGGTTAAGGGCTTACTCCAGTGGTACTATGTGGAGTAGCATTAGCTGTAAATGACTCATTCTGGTGGCAGTATGTGGAGTAGCATTAGCTGTGATGGACTCACTCTGGTGGCACTATGTGGAGTAGTATTAGCTGTGAAGGCTCACTTTGGGGGCACTGTGTGGAGTAGCATTAGCTGTAAAGGACTCACTCTGGTGGCACTATGTGGAGTAGCATTAGCTGTGAAGGACTCGCTCTGGTGGCATTGTCTGGAGTAGCATTAGCTGTGAAGGACTCACTCTGATGGTACTATGTGGAGTAGCATTAGGGGTTAAGGGCTTACTCCAGTGGTACTATGTGGAGTAGCATTAGCTGTAAAGGACTCATTCTGGTGGCAGTATGTGGAGTAGCATTAGCTGTAATGGACTCACTCTGGTGGCACTATGTGGAGTAGCATTAGCTGAGAAGGGCTCACTTTGGTGGCACTGTGTGGAGTAGCATTAGCTGTAAAGGACACAATGTGTGGCAGTATGTGGACTAGTATTAGCTGAGAAGGGCTCACTTTGGTGGCACTGTGTGGAGTAGCTTGATATGTCATTTGTGCTTTATGTGCATCAATCTGCTTTAATATCTTTTTGGTTATTTGTACTGCTCACTCAGCTCAACATTTGATTGAGGATATGAGGACTTGACATAGGATGAATAACACAGTAATCAGCAAATGAACTGAATTCACTGAACATAAAATGTCTACCATTGCCTGTAGCCATTTCTATAGGTCGACAATATCTTAAGGATGGGTTCACTTCAAAATCTTGAAAGCTCAAAATCCTGAATCTCAAAATCCTGAACTCAAAATCTCGAAAGTTTAAAATACTGAAAACTCATTATACTGAATCTCAAAATACTGAAAAACATACAGGACACCAACACTGACTGCATTGCAGCAGAAATATATACAGAAATATATTACTCATCTAAAATTATAAGCAGGGGGGCAAGCCCCCCTGCACCCGCCATGTGGGGGGTTGCAACCCCACACCCCATTCTACTTAAATATATCAACTCTGAGATCGCACTTCACAGAAGTAAATGGCAAACATACCATTATGTGCTTCACGACTGCCTGTTGTAACCTTAATCATGTTCCCTTTTAATGTACTATACTACAACATAACTCATCTTAGTGTATTGAAGTGCAATCTTGGAGTTGATATATTTAAGTAGCAGGGAATGTGCGGGGTTAAGACTAATATGGTTTGTCTTTTCTTTGTTTCTGTATGCATTTCTGCTGCAATACAGTCAGTGTTGGTGTCCTGCATGTTTTTCAGTACTATGAGATTCAGTATTATGAGTTTTCAGTATTTTGAGCGTTTGAGATTTTGAGTTCAGGATTTTGAGCTTTCAAGATTTTGAAGTGAACCCCTTGAGGACATAGTATTGAATCTGGCTCTTATTAATTACGTAGTTGTGGTCAGTACAGGAATTATTTTTATATCACAAAAGTAATAGTCAAGTAGTTTTTTTCCTTCAAACTTACACAAGCCTACAGCTATCATTTGCCAAGGGCCCCATGGCAATGGCATTGGCTTAAGGATTACTTTCTCTGTGATGGTTAAAGCAGAATGAACACTCTGACATTAAGCTGACAGTGTCTTGACTGATGTTTGGCCACCACACTGACATTTTTTCTCTTTCTCTGCATTTATTGAGGCACTGATGACCCACCATGTATTTGACAAAGTACTTCTACTCGATAACGTAGAGGTTCCATGATTCTGTTTTGGGTTAACAATACGTTGCTATGCTCCAATATCTGTGCTCTTACTATAAAATACTTATGCATAAGTTGTTTTGTTCATTTACAGTGGTTTGGTAATCTTAGGGTTGTCACCTTTTCAAATGCTCAAAGTGGGGCATTTTTTGTAGAAATGTCAGATTTTGCAGGACAAAACATACTCATGACCAGTAGAAAGGATAGAACTTCACCTTTTTGCCAAAATAAAAGCTTATTATTGTAGCATTTGAGTTGATTATGCTATTTCATATAACATTTAGGTGCTTCAAAAAAATAACTGTTTTATGAAACGATTAAAGAAAACTTAGGAAATATTTTTGTCCTAAAATCTCAGGACATCTGCAATTTTTTTGCAGGACACAACTGCCCAAACAGTGACTGTCCCTCGCAAAGTGGGACAGGAGGTAGCCCTAGGTAATCTGCTGGTCACATGTTGAACAGTTTATGACTGGATCATTTCAGGTAGCTTGTTTAAGCTCTCCTGAGAGACTGATCTGCAAATATACAGAGCTGAGTATATATTTTTGGTTTTAGAGTTTGTACTGTTAGTTGTTGCTTAGATCTCTGTTGAAACTGCCCCCCCCCCCCTATTTTCTGCTGTGTCTTCAGTTGGTATTACTGTTTTTTACAGTTTCTGTGTAATCTAACTCAAGGATCACTTGCATTACATTTGACCTGTTAGTAACACCCTGCATTTAATTGCTGGAACCTGTGTTCTTTGAGACTGTTTTCCAGACTATTTCCAAATATACAGAGCTGAGTATATTTTTTTGGTTATAGAGTTTGTACTGTTAGCTGTTGCTTCGATCTCTGTTGAAACTGTTTTGTCCCACCACCCATTCTCCCTATTTTTGGTTTGTATTTTAAATTTGGTGGCTTTTGCAGTTGCCCGCCCCACTGTAGATTTGATCTGGGACACTCCCCCAGTCCCATCTCTTTACCACATTCTACCTAATAAACTCTTTCTGCACTTGCTTTCAGTCCTTTTTAATTTAATTGCATTTTTTTAAACTGTGTTTGGTCTAATATTGCTACATACTCAAGTGTGCTAGCTTGCACTGCATGTGAATTGTTTTTACTACTGTTTTTTGCTACCTTTCTGTAAAAAAAAAAAAAAGCTGTATGCCTGTTTCCAAGCCTGTTTCCTACCTTTCCTGTAACTAATGTTCCAGATACAGATTTGCTGTATCCAGGACTGTATGTAAGCTTCTGAGCCCCCCAAGCCTTTCTGAGTTGGAGGAGGGAAGCCTTCTAGCTTATCAGTGGGAGTGGTAAGCACTAGGTAACCTATCTACCACATAAGGAGTGGTTCTGGCCCAGAAATTGCAGTTATTGGCCGTTTGGGCAATCTCTTCCATCTCTCTCAACTTTCTGATTTGAAAGCCTGCATTTGCACTTGTTTCTTTCCTGTAACTCGTCAAGTGCGGATACAGATTCTTAGTTTTAGCACTTAAATGTACTTATTCATGCTCAGCACTTGTTCAGAACTTGTAAGCAATAAATAAGCTACTAATTACTATAGCACTCAACCTTCCTCATTACCTAGAGGAAAACAGTTTTTGTACTTACTTTTCTCACTTGCTTAGAGAAAAACAGCTCTTGTACTCACTTTCCTCACTTATCTAGAGGAAAATAGTTTTTTATTCAGGTATGTCCAAGGGTCAGCTCCCAGTGTTCTCTCCTGTCTATCTGATGAATCTGGGCATCTTGAGGCAATGTAGAAATTGCCACATGTACACAGAGAACCCTCTCCTCCTACCACCCAACACTACAACCTGTGAGAGATGCACTTATCTAGCCAAACTGGAGGTAAAGGTCTCTCCAACCGAGACTGATCTTGACAGTCATGAGGAGAAGGTAAACATTTGCACCACAACCACACTCATCACATAGTCTCACTAAATCTACACCACCAAAATCCACACATAGTAACACAAAAACATTTGCAGAAGCTCTCAATAATAATCTGTCTAAGCAACAGAAATCTCCAAAGCAGAAATGCAAGCTACCTCCATCCCCCAGCACAACCCAAATGACACATAGCCCACAAGTTCAGTGTGCCACTCAACCACAGACAATAAGGCAAAAAAATGTACCCAGAACACTAGTCATAGGTGACTCTATAGTCAGGCACACTGATGTCCCACTCACCAGGCTAAACAAGGAGAAGGTTACTGTCAGCTGCCTGTCGGGTGCCAGGATCCGCCACATAACCCACGCACTCAGGTCACTCCACAGCAAGTACAAATATGACTCTGTCATTGTCCATGTTGGTGTGAATGACCTGAGACGTACCCCCCCTGGACTACATGAAAAGAGACATGGAAGAGCTTTCCGATCTTGTAGCCCAGGCAGGTATGACCCTAGCCCTGAGTGGCATTCTGCCATTGCCCCAAATGATACCGCAGTACTAGGACAAAATGATTGACTTCAACAATTGGCTAAGCTTCTGGTGTCATTCTATGGGGATCCAGTATCTGTCTGCTTGGGATGACATGGTCGACAGACCACGATGCTTTGCACAGATGGCCTGCACCTGTTGCCCCTGAGATTCTGGATACTGGCTAAGGCTCTTGCTGCCCCTATAGTGCCTTTTTTAGGCAAGGCTCAAATAACAAATTTACCACCATAACAGGAACAGGCAAGCAAAAACTGAGGGTAATGCTACTCAATGCTAGAAGTCTAAATCTCAAAATGCTCTCACTCGAGGCACTCCTTAAAATGGAGAACATCGATAACTGTGCAGTGACTGAGACCTGGTTCAAGGCTCCAGAGAGCACCCCTGCACTACCAGGCTATAACTCATACCACACTTTTCGGCCATGCAACCTGGACTGGAACACCAAAGGTGGAGGTGTGTCCATATTCATTAAGGATATCCACACCTCCAGGCTAGTTGCTCAGCATAATGCATCCGAGGTTATCCAAATGCAACTTACTCTGGGCAAAACTGCAATCCAAATTGTAGCTTGCTACAGATCCCCCACCATGCCCCAGGATTCCCACTCCTCTTTTCTTGATGTACTGGAAAATATTAGGGTTCAACCAAACACCCTAATAATGGGCAACTTCAACTACCCCACCATTAACTGGGAAAACTACTTGTGTACCAACTCCCTAGCTCAACGCTTTCTGGAATTCATAAACTCCAATGCCCTGGATCAACTTATCCACACCCCCACCAGGGGCAACAATATCCTAGACCTGGTCATTACCAACATGAGTGACTGGTGTTCCACACCTGAAGTCAACTCCTCATTGGTCCAATCCGACCATAAGCTAATCACCTTTGATATCCACATCCCACCCCCACCCCCCATTAAGGAAACCACGGTAAAAAATTTCTCCAAAGCCATCTCCATGCTTCTTAAGACAGAAGTGGTGAACTTCATGACATCCATGCAGATGGACAATACAGTTACAACTGCTGAATCCTACACAAATGCACTGTATAAGCACTTACACAAGTGCATGGATCATGCTATCCCAAACAGAACCAAGACACTATCCTCCAAAAAAAGGAAGCCAATCTGGTGGTCCCCTGCCATAAAGAAACTGTTGCAAAAGAGAGTAAAATCCCATGAGTGGAGGAGCTCCCTGGTCAGCCTTAGTAAGAAGTTGAGATCCCTTATAAGATCCTTCAAAGCTAGCTATGAAAACAAAATTGCCATTAATTCTAAGGACAACCACAAAGCATTCTATAGCTATGTCAAGAATCTCGATGGCAACACCCAGATCTGCTCTGAGTTACAGCACAAAGGCATGAAAATTACAGAACCAACTGATATTGCCAACATCCTGGCAGATAGGTTCAGTGCAAACTTTACCCCCCCTCACCCCCTAAAGGGCCCATATCAATACAGGAAGAATGCAGAGTCCCTGTAATCACAACTATGCAGGTAAACCCTGCACTCTCTAAAGCCAAAAACACAGCATCCATGGGACCGGACAACATCCCAGGCTGCATTTTACACAAACTTCAGAATGAACTGGCTCCCCACTTAAGCACCATGTTCAATAATAGCCTCACATCAGGCTTTGTGCCCACTGAATGGCGCACAGCAACAGTTATCCCACTCCACAAAGGGGGAGCCACCACTAATCCTGGGAACTATCGACCTATTAGCCTGACGAGCCTGGTCTGCAAGGCCATGGAATGGATCATCATGGAACTCATAAACAAAGACATTGGTAACCTCCAAACTCTGGATCCCACCCAGTTCGGGTTTGTGAAAGGCAGATCATGCCTCCTGAACCTGATCAACTTCTCTGAGGCAGTCACCAAAGCCGTAGATGAGGGTAAGGTGGTTCACACAGCCTATCTTGACCTCGCCAAGGCTTTCAACACCATCCCCCATTCTGGAATTATAGCTAAGCTCACTAAACTAGGTATAAATCCCTACATCATAAGATGGGTTGCCAACTGGCTCACTGACAGAACACACACTGTAAAAGTTACAGACTCCAAATCTGACCTCAAAGCAGTGACAAGTGGAATACCACAGGGTTCCGTCCTGGGACCTCTCCTGTTTGGTATCTACTTCTCTGAAGTACAGGCCAACACAGAAGGCCTCTGGCTAATGAAGTTCACAGATGACTGCAAACTAGGAGTCATAGTCAAGTCCCCAAATGATGTGGACATCCTACAGAAGGGCCTTGCTGAGACAGATGCCTGGTGTCAGAGACATGGTCTCAAGCTCAATGCCAAAAAGTGCAGTGTCATCCCCTTTGGTAAAAACTCTGTACCCATGAACTACCACATAGGCAGCAATCTACTTAACACCAAATGTGTGATAAGAGACCTTGGGACTCAGGTGGACAGTAGTCTCTCCTTTGATAGTCACATCGCCACAGTAGTCAGGAAGTCCTTCTATGTGGCACACCTCATCATAAAAGGGTTCTCATCCAGGAAAAAAGAGGTCTTTGTTTCCCTCTACACGACACTCATTAGACCCATTATAGAGTACAACGCCCCTTTTGGAATGTACCTCACAAGACATCTGCAGCAGCTGGAAAGGCCACAGAAGTATCTCACAAAGAGGATTACTGGCCTCAAACAAATGCCCTACACTGACCGCCTCAAAAAACTCCAGCTTTACTCCATAGCATATTGCCTACTCCGAGGTGATCTCTGCTTAACATATAAAGCTATGTCAAACCCAGAGCTGTTGGACATGCTACACCTAAATAAATCCCAATCCCTCCAAGTTACACGCTCTAGGGACCGAAACCTTGTCACCACAATAAACAGGACATGCTGGAGGGATTGATTCCTGTCCCAGAGACTTCCCATACTCTGGAACAGGCTACCCATCTATGTCAAGCAAAGTTCTTCATTAGCACTCTTCAAGAAAAATCTTGATGAGTGGATGGGAAATAGGAAATACACCCCGGGGTTCACTTCTGTGTCTCTGCTCGACAGTGGCACAGGAAAATAACTTTCTTGGGTGGCGTAAGCCAGGGAACCTTGTTGGCTAGGCTTACGTAGGCCCTTGGGCCGATAGCCCAGTACCTACCTATGAACCTAGTCTTTTAGTACTTACAGATCATTATAATGCTTTACCTATATGCTGCAGCACTACTTTCACTTTCAGATTATGGCTGGTCGCATACAGCATTTCTGTACAGTGCATCTGCAACAACAAGTTATTTACCAGGCATATGTTCTGCTTTGGTATTAAACCTTCTCAGTCTTATTAACAGTCTCTGGCACCATGGTGGGAATTTATCTAGATAGTATGAATTGATTAATTGAGCTAGTGGTTTGTTGTCAGTCTGGAGCTGGAAATCCTCAAGCCCTTTTAGGTATCTGGAGAACTTTCCGCATGCCCACACACTTAAAAGACATTACTTTTTGATTTGGGAATATCTCCTTTTTATACTCTAAGTGTTCTGGAACAACACACAACAGGCTGTAACACTAGCCCACCTATTTGGAATAATGCTGCAGCTAGGCCATAGATGCATTTGCACTTGCTGTACTCTGTTTAGTGACATCATCGTACACTAGCACTGGAGCTGTTGTCTGTTTAATGGCATCAAAGTTCACTAGTACTGGAGCTGTTATCTGTCTAATGACATCATAGTACACTAGTACTGGAGTTGTCTGTTGAGTTGCATCATTGATCACTAGTACTGGAGCTGTTGTCTGTTTAGTGACATCATAGTACACTAGTACTGGAGCTGTTGTCTGTTTAATGGCATCAAAGTTCACTAGTACTGGAGCTGTTATCTGTCTAATGACATCATAGTACACTAGTACTGGAGTTGTCTGTTGAGTTGCATCATTGATCACTAGTACTGGAGCTGTTGTCTGTTTAATGACATCATAGTACACTAGTACTGGTGCTGTTGTCTGTTTAGTCACATCATAGTGTACTAGTATTGAAGCTGTTGTCTGTTTAGTGACATCACAGCACACTAATACCAGAGTTGTTGTCTATCTAGTGACATCATAGCACACTAGTACCAGAGCTGTTGTCTATCTAGTGACATAATAGCACACTTGTGCCAGAGCTGTTGTCTGTTTAGTGATATAATAGCACACTAGTACTAGAACTGTTATCTGTTTGGTGAAATCATAGTACACCAGTACAGGAACTGTTGTCTCTTGAGTGACATTGTAATACAACAGTACTGGAGTTGTTATAAGCATTTCTTTAACTTTACTGAATGTTTATAATTTCATAAGGAGTTAGATCCAGTATTCAATAGCCTAAAGGCAGGAGAAGGAACACTGACTCATTAAAGTGGGGGTTGTAAACATCATTGCCAAAAAATGCATCTAATTTTTTCTTAAAAAAACATGATTTTTTTTAATTCTAATGTTATAAGGTAATATGTTCCATATTTGAATCATTACTTGAGTAATATAATTCCCTCTTAATGTAGTTTAAAGGAGTAATTACAAAATTAATGTCTTTATGTGTTGTAATATTACAAATTATACAATGACTGGCCATTAACATCGTAAAACGAGCACGCTGATTGGCCAGCCTAACCAGCGTGCCTTTTGAGAATATACAACGGAAAAAGGTCCGGTCGGCCGGACTTTTTTCCGTTAATATATTCTTTAATTTTAAGGTTTTTTTCAAAAGAAAAAAAAGCGGAGCAACAGAGATCTTTTCTCCAGTGCTTACTTTCCCAAGCACTGATGTACTGGCTATGCGTGGGAACGCAAGCTCCAAACGCATGCGCAGTACATCAGATAGGGCAAGCAGGAGATAGCCAGAGTTGGAAGGACAGCACGGCGCCATTATACAATGTCGTTATTTAAGAAAAGTAAGTATTTATTTTCTTAAATAATGTCATTGTATAATAGCAATAACCTACTTCTGGGTGTGGTTAATGCTGGATTTACCCACAGTTGTTTTTGTTTGGTCACTCGGGCTTCACCCTCATGACCAAACCACGCCAACCGTGGGTAAATCCAGCATTACCCACACCCAGGCGTGGGTTATTGCTTAATTAAAGTACAGTTAGCTTAGGCATCATAAATGCCTTGAACCTGCTTAAACTTATCTAATTGGTTACAATTACATAAACAAACTGAATTATTGTTCTCTAATAATGGTCTTATATATATCTTATATAACTGAACTAAATTAATTTTATCCCTCAGAGTTAAGGTTCTTAACATAAGCTGCAGATTTTTCATGGCCTTGCATCCAATAGGATTTAGCTTGTTTTTAAAGGATAATTTGTTATTTTTCATTACTTCTAAATCTGTGTTATCAGTAGTTACATCCATTTCATCTCCAGTCAAAACTATTGCCTGCATTAAAGTGTGTTTACAAAATTACATAACCCGACATTTATCAGTACTAAATTTAAGGCCATTTTCAGTGACACAGTTAGCAAATTAATTTAAAAAGCTATTAATATCTATATAACAGTTATCAGAAGCTGCAATAAATCCAGTTTTGCAGTCATTGCATATTTATTAACACAACTAGAAGAACTTACCAAATTAAACAAAAATGGCCCCAGTGCAGAACCCTGTGGCACTCCTCAGCTGATGGGTAAAAAAATCAAATTTTACACCTTTTATTTATATACATTGTGTTCTTTCATTTAACCAGTTTATGATCCATTTAGTCAGATAACAATTAACATTTATATTTTACCAAGGCCACGTGTATTGATTGATATGGTAGAATGTAAAATGCCTTGGTAAGATCCAAAAACACAGCCCCTACTGTGAGGCACAGCTCTACTGCAGACATGACCTGCTCATAAAATTCTAAGTTTGTTAGTGTAGACTTACCTACAACAAAACCATGTTGAATAAGAATAGTATTTCCCCAAGCTATTCTCTGAGTTCAATAATAGCTTGATTAGACATCTTTCAAAGCGTTTATAAACTATAGATATTAACATAAATTGTCTGTAATTTCCTTTCTTATAAATATGAGTTACTGAAGACCTTTTTCCAACAGACAGAAAAGTACAATTTGCACTTATCATAACAACAGATTTTCAAATTCCTCACTTTTGCAGTATCCTTTGGATATGTGGGCTGTATCCTGCTTAGGACACAACAACCAACCAGCTTTGCAGAACTCTGTCTCCCTCCCACAGCTTTACTCTGAGTGCTGATTGGACAGCTCATTTGTGGCAGGAAATCAGCATTCCAACTGAAGATTACTTCAAAATCAGTTCAGGACTTTCTTGACTATAAGAATAGGGGCATTTTAATCCTGACAAAACAACATATAACAGAAACAAAAACTTTATATCCCTATCAGAAAAATAGATACACAGGAAGGGGGTGGTGTATAAGGCTACTGCAGCAGTGAGGAATTCAAACATCCACTGTTACAATAAGTGCAATTTATACAACTATATTATGTTCATAATTCTTAAATACAAACAATGCCCTTAAACCAATTCCAATGGAGCCGAACACCAAAAGCAAAGACAACTCAAATATAGGTTTGTGAATCTGAATAAGCTAAAAGATCTCTATTTAGCTGATTCCTTTTTCTATTTATAATAAGTGCCACATCATGTCTCTCAACTTTTTCAAATAAAGTGTCATAAAGATGTTTAACTAAAACAGAGGAAGGGCACTTTTTTACTTGTGACTCAATTTGGCCAATTTCCACTTTCAAGTCATTCATTTTACCGACAATGAGTTGCATAACTAATTTAATCATCTCCGACCCTGCCTGATTAAATATTGCACAAATGTCAGTATAAACAGAATCAGTATATTTAATGCCATTGTGAAAAGTATAGCTTCTCAAACCCAATTTGGCCAATTTCCACTCTCAAGTCATTAATTTTACCGACAATGAGTTGCATAACTAATTTAATCATCTCTGACCCTGCCTGATTAAATATTGCAGAAATGTTAGTATAAACAGAATCAGTATATTTAATGCCATTGTGAAAAGTATAGATTCTCAAACCCAATGACACAATATTATGTTCATAGCAACTCGCAAAATAAAAATTTTTCCAGCTCAAATACCTTAAATTTTAAACTTTTCTTCTCAATTAGAACACTAAACCATTGCAGTCAAGTAAACCAGAAGTAGATGAATTAGAAGAACCATTTTCTATGCCAATTTGAAAACCGGAAAAAGGATTCAATCCATTGCCTTTAAGTAAATCAGTCACAAAACCTCAATGTCTGAAACAAGTGTGTCTGTCAGTTCAGTTATGTTTGAGTTGGAGGGGGTATTACTAATTTGTGCATTGTAAGATTTGATGTTATGGGATGCAATGATTTAAATTTGCAGTGTTATGTGTTTTTGTTGTTCTAAGTTTTCAGTGTTATGTGTTTTCGATATTATGGTCTCAGTGTTTTGTGGTTCAATGTTATAGTAATTCAATGTTTTGAAGTAGACCCATATATATATATATATATATATATATATATATATATATATATATATATATATATATAGGTTTGTTATCAAATCCTGAAATGGATTTTGTCAAGTGATCATGTTATCAGAAAAATAAATTGAAAAATAAAAGCATTGGAAAGACAAAAATAATGAAACTGGTAATGCTGACTCATCCCTGTTTGACAATGTCGACATTACCCAGTGTACCAGCCTTCCAGTCCGTTTTAACTAATGTTGTGCTGGGGGCAATCCCCCCCTGCACCCCCCACACCCACTGCTAACTATATATACAAACTCTGAGAATGCACTACAGTGAGGAAATGGATACATTTCCCGATCTCCACTGTACTGTGATCTCCAGGCAGAACATCGATCTCACAACATCGAATGTACACTAGCATTCGCTGTTGTGGAGTCGATCATTTGCGATTTGGCCTTCCGTGAACTGGAAATTAGCCTTTCCACCATTCCCAGTTTGTGTGAATGCAGTCTGAAATTTTGATAGTAAACCATATATATAAATATATAAATATATATATATGTGTGTGTGTATATATATATATATATATATATATATATATATATATATATATATATATATATATATACATATATATATATATAGAGAGAGATAGAGAGAGAGTTATAGATAGCTATGGATATAGGTTACCTACAAGTTGTTGATTCCCTGGCCAGAGTAAAGTATGGGGAGCTGCTGTATATACTGACCACACACAAGTCTCCAGGTTCATTGTCACAAAATCACACCCACAGTTGGTAATAATAGATATCAATCTGAAATACTTGAACTATAATATGTGAAACTCAGATGCAATAGATGGGATACAGTAAACTAACATGATGTACTGACCCAAACCAATCTTTACATCATCAGAGTTTTATCAGTGTGTCTCTACAATGTGAATGTCATAAAAAAATTAACCCTGATGAGATGTGAACCATCAGCTCTGTCCAAGCATTATATGCCACACTCCCTTAAAAATGTAAGTCATGGCATCACTCCCACTAAAGGTGTCAGGGATACACATAACAGATGAATGTTACACATTTGCAGACTGAAAGTAAAAAGAGAAAATATAAACTTTAAGGGATATGAACCCATATGTCCTTCAGTGATACTTTGCCAAACTGCATGGACAGGTTGAGCCACAGACGTACTCCTACTGAAGGTGTCAGGTGAATGTGTAGTAGCTGGAGAATGTTATACATCTGCAGGCTGAAACATTGCATGAACAAGGTGTGCCACAGAAGTACTCCTACTGAAAGTGTCAGATGAATGTGTAATAGCAGGTGAATGTTATACATCTGCAGACTGAAATAGTGCATGAACAAGGTGAATCACAAAAGTATTCATACTGAATGTGTAGGTGAATGTGTCATAGCAGGTGAATGTTATACATCTGCAGGCTGAAACAGTGCATGAACAAGGTGAGCCACAGAAGTAGTCCTACTGAAGGAGTCAGGTAAATGTGTGGTAGCTGATGAATGTTATACATCTGCAGGATGAAAGCAGGAAAGTGAAAAATGAACAAACAGCACTAAGGGGATTGGATCTCTCCACTCAATGTAGTGTCACTCTAAAAAGCACTTTGTGAGCAAATTTCGCCATAGAAGCAGTCAGACTAAAACATAAGCTGTATCCTATTTTAAATATGTCAACTACTACAAAATGGAGTTCAACTTATTTGTGCAATCAATGGCAGCTGATGCACTTTACACAGCACATGACATTGGCTGGACTTCATTGTTGCTATACAATGAGCAATGTCAGCTCTCATCTTTTCTACATGGGGATTGATGCTGCTTTTCATGACACATCATGTATGGTAGGTCCATAAAAAATATAACTGATTTAATAACAATTTTTTGTGCATTTGTGGAATTTTTATCTATTTTTGACCAGCTTAAAGCTTGGAAATGAAAGTATAGGACAGAGATGAAAAGGGGAAGCAAGCAGATGGTAGAACACAAGGTGAGCAAATAAGGAACAAGCCAGATGGAGATGAGTTAGAGCATACCTCTCAACTTCTTAGTTGCAGCATTCTGGCCAAAGCCAAACAAAATGGTGGAACAAAGGCCCAAAATCAAGGACATATTTTATAGATTGGTTCTATAAATATAGAAAGCTGCTATAATAACAGGGTTTGCATTATTTTGCATTCTCTGAAGGGGTCTACTTCAAAACATCAACTTACCAGAATATCGAACCCACTTCATCAAGAGAACTTCACCAAATCTTCAGTACATTGAACACCCAGAACAACAAAAACTAACCCCAGGTAAACAACCACTTGACCACCAGAACAAAACAATAAACAGCAAAACAAGAAAACCCTCCAGCCCCAACTAAATATACCAACTCCAAGATTGCTCTACAGTGAAGAAAAGGCAAGGTTCAACATAGTAGCCAAGTGATTCTTTTCACTAGGTTGATTTTCGCTGTCCTGGGAGTTCAATGTACTGGAGATTCAATGAAGTCATCTCAATGAAGCAGGAGTCGATATTCTAGTACTTCAATGTTGTGAAGGGAACCCCTCTGAAGAACATAAGTCTGAAACTCAGATGTGTGCTATTAGTTACTTATTCAACCATCAATAATTTGACAGAAAAATATTATTTTTATGAGGAACACACCAAGCACTATACACCAGCATCTGTACATTCTGCAAACATTTGTACAATTGACAGGTATGGGTGGGAGGCATATCTTTTATGTGTGGGGGGTAGTTGCCATCTTTTTAAGAGAACAGAAAGTTATGGAAGTAAGAAAGGGAAGTAAGAGGAAGGTAATAGGGGTAGGTAAGGTAGCAGAAAAAAATCAAACATGACTGACAGGATATGGGGGAACACAATGGTAAAGGAGACATCAGACAAACAGAAGGATGACAAAGGTGAGGAGAGAACTATAGCCAACAAGGGTGGGCATACATACAAAACAGAGGGAAACACAAAGTTGGGGGAAAGGATTTGGTGTTCACAGATGCAGTCTCTGCCAGCTGAGACCCAGTGGGAGATTACTCATTACCCTGGGTAGTATTATCACTGTCTCCCAGCTAAGAAGATGGAGAGAGTGCTGGGCAGGGATGTGACTCCATGAGTCTCTATGGAATGTCCTTCATGTGGCCAATGTGGGCATCCAGCCTGCTGTCAATGAGTTCCCCTATAAGGTCTGCCAGCTGCCAATGAGTGACAAATATGTCACCTTCACTCACACTGCTACTGTGGGTACCTCTGCACTAGCCTCCAGTGCTGGGATACCTGACATAGGTGGTGTAGGTAGGGCAGGAGGTGTGGAGGAACTGTAGCAGGCTGGGACCTGGATGGAGAAGTTGCTTCTGGTGGGGTTGGAGTTGGTAGCACTGCTGCTGCCACCTGTGGGGGGAGCCCTTGCTGGAGGGATGGGTGCAGGTTGTGATGTTGCTGCATATAATAGTAAAATAAATGGAGAGAAACAAAATAGTTAACAGAATAAGTGTATGTAAGAGAAAGGATAGTTCATAGGTCATAGGTTCATAGGAGGATACTAGACTAGCAACCATAGAGCCTTTATAAACCTAGCCATGTTAATCCCGGGTTGTCCCAATTGTCCTTGGTTAGATGGACGTACTTTACAGATCAGTACTGACTACCCCTGTCCATGAGGGAAATGGGTGCCACCTCCAGGATGAATTTGCAGTCACCCATCCATTTGACTAGGTTGCACTTGAATAGCATCATTGAGGAGCTCTGCTTCACATGAACTGGAAGTTTATTCCAGAGCAGCAACAATCTTTGGGAGACATACCTGTCTCTCTAGCATGTTCTGTTAATGTCACTTGCAAGGTTGAGATCCCTAGGGCAAGTGACTCTAGTGCCATTTGACTTGCAGATGTGCAGCATTTCCATCAGGTTGGAGTCAGAGACTGCCCTGTAGGCCAGGCACAGGTCACCTCCCAGTAGCCTATATGATACACAGTACATTGACAGGGCTTTCAGTGTATCCACATAGGTCATGGTTTGAAGACCCTATATCTTCTTACTGAAAGACTTCTGTGGTCTCTCCAGTTGCTATAGGTGTCTGGTGAGAAAAATGGAGAAGGGAGAATTGTAGTCTATTAATGGTCTGATTAGGTTCGAGTAAAGTGAGATTATAACATCCTGAGTCCTGGATGTGATGCCTTTACTTATGAGATGTGCAATGTAGAAGGCTTTCCTTACCACTGTGGAAACCTGGTGGTCAAAGCTCAGATTGCTGTCGACCTGTATTCCAGGTCTCACACCACTGGGTTTGAACCTAAAGGAGTGCCGTCAATATTGTAATTAGTGGGGAATTCTGCTTTGCCAAATGAGATAATAGTGCACTTTTTTGCATTTAGTTTTAGACTGTGACTTTGGCACCAGTCATTTGTGTTAGCCCCTCATGTAATATGTTAACATCATTGGGGGATTCAATGATTGTACCTGGCTTACAATCATCAGTGAACTTAGTAAGTCAAAGGCTGTCTACTTTAGCTTGAATGTCCAAGAAATAGATTCCAAATAGTAAAGGGCCCAGTGCAGATCCTTGCAGTACACCACTGTGATGGGTCTACTGGTAGAGGTGGTCACCAACTTTGACAGTATGCATTCTGTTGGTGAGACAATTAGCTACCCATCTAGTGATGTAAGGGGGATTGTGTCAAATGCTTTGGCTAGGTTCAGATAGGTAGTATGCACTGTCCTACCTTCATCCAGGGCTGTGGCGACTTTCTCAGAGAAGTCTACCAGGTTCAATAAGCATGATCTACCCTTAACAAAGCCAAACGGGGTTGGGTCTAGAGTTTGAAGGTCACCTATGTCCTTGTTGATAAGTTCCATGATAATCCTTTCCATGGCCTTGCAGATGAGGCTGGTTAGACTTATGGGTCTATGGTTCCCAGAGTCAGTTGATGGACCCCCTTTATGCAAGGGGATTACTGTTGCTGTTCTCCATTCTGCTGGTACAAAGCCAGTTCTCAGGCTAGGATAAGGAGAACAGCAAGTGGGTCAGCTAGGTCCTGTTTTAGATTGCTTAGTAAGTAACCTGGGATGTTATCTGGTCCCATTGAGGCAGTGTTTTTGGCCTTGGAGAGCGTAGGTATGACCTGATCTCTAGAGATACTAGGTAGCCAACTGGTGTCAGGTATGCTTTGAGGTATGGTTAGTGGGGATAGGGGGGTGAAGTTTGCATGAAATCTGTCAGCTAGCAGGTTGACAATTTCCTCTGGTATAGTGTGAGTGGTACCATGTACTACCGATTTGGCCCATAGCTGGGCACTCCCTTTTAGATTTCAGATGTAGTTAAATAATGCCTTATGCTTGTCCTTGGCTACGGATGCTATTTTAACTTCATAAATAGCATTAAAAGACTTTGCAAGACTTCTGATTTGCTTGTTCAATGTGTGGAGAGAATCCTTCCTCTACAGAGACAGTTGCCTCTTGTTCTTGGACATCTGTTTCTGCCTTTAGTTATACAATCTGTTTATACTAGATGTCCACCAAGGTAGTTTGTTTTTTCAGTAGAGCCTGGTTTTATTCTGGTCAGGTGCAGCCAAGTCTATGCAGCTGCTAAGATGATTATGCAGGGCATTTGTGTACATCTCTGCATGGGAGTCATTATTGGCTGTGAGTGCATACATGTGGGGTATGAAATGTTTTATACCATCACTTAGTAGGCTGTTGCTTGTTTTGGATAAGTTCCTTAGTTTTTTTTGGGGGGGGGTTTGCTGATTTAGGGGTGTGGGGTGCAATAGTTACTTTGAACGGGACTGATTTATTGTCTGACCTTATCAGGGAGGGCATCACACAGGGGGTAGTACAGTGTCCATCCATGTTGGTGAGTACTGTGTCAAGGACATTAGAGCCCCTTGTGGGGCTGCAGACTATCTGTTCTGGAACATTAGCATTGACAAAGTCCAGGAACCTCTGGGCAAGCATGTTTGAGCTTGTTTATGTTACCCAGTCGATGGAGGGATAATTGAAATCTCCCATGGCTAAGGTGTTGGGCTATATGGTGAGTGGCTCCAGTAAGTCCAGGTAGGCATTGTGCTTTTCTTGGTTCATGGAGGGGGACCTATAGCTAGGAATGATGTGGTAGGGTGTTTTGCCTATAGTTATTTGGTAATGGAATAGTTCAAGAGAGTTGTACTGTTTAACCAGTCTCGAGGTGTACTTGGCTTTAATGATGATGGCTACATCTCTACCTTTGGTTCTTTCATGCTCATTCTGAGGTCTGAATGTGTGTAAGGTACTGTAGCCTTGCACAGCTGGGTGTGCTCTCTGCGGCCATGAACCATGTTTCCATGACCACACAGACATCAGCATTTTCCCAGGGGAGGAGTGCTTCCAGGGAGAGCAGTTTTGTGTTTAGATTCCTAATATTAAGCAGCAGGACCTTAAGTTTGTCTCAAGTGAATTTTATGTCAAAAATGTTGTCATTTTGACATTGACTAAAAAAGACACTATGGAGGAGGCAAGCACTTTAGCCAATATCTGAAAGCCTAGGGGAAACAGGTGTAGACCATCTCTGGCAAAGAAGTGTGGCCTGTCGACCATGTCTTCCCAAGCTGACAAATACTGGATCCCCCTGGAATGACACCAGAATGTAAGCCAATTGTTGAAGTCAATCATCTTTTCTTTATATTGTGGCATCATCCTGGGTGAAGGTAGAATTCTGTTTAGAGCTAGGGACATACTTGCCTGGGACATATGATCTGAGAGTTTAGTCATGTCTCTCTTCATATAGTCCACGGAGGTAAGTCTCAAGTCATTCACCTCAACATAGACTATGACAGAGTCATAACGGTACTTCTTGTTGAGTAACTTGAGTGCATGCGTGACCTGATGGATCCTGGCACCTGACAGGCAGCTGACTGTGACCTTCTCCTTGCTCAGCCTGGAGAGGGGAACATCTGTGTGTCTCACTTTGGAATCTCCCATGACCAAGACATCAGGTTTTCAGGTGTTTTGGCTTAGGGACTTATTTGGTGAGACACTGAAATGTGTGTTGTTATGTGCAATGGTTTCTATACATGTTGAGGTGTGGGCAGATAATTTTCACTTGAGAGGTCTCTGATCTTTTGGTAGGCTTCTAGTGAGTACCTCCATGTATGTGAGTTTATGTGTTGTGTCCTGAACTTGTGTGAGAGGTGGAGTGTGTGAACTGACAACCTGCTTGATGTCTTGTGTTTTGTTACGTGAGAAGACTGTTTCCAAACTGATAGTATAATTACATCTCTCACATAAGATATTTGCTTCAGGACTAAGTGGTTATCAGTATACATGAGGCAATTACTACATTGCCTCAGAATGCCCAAGTCAATCAGGCTGGCTGGAGAAATGCTGGAAAAGTGATCATCCATAATGGCAGGTTTATACAGTATTACTGTTGGGAGATGGGTAAGTTAGATTAGTTTATGATGTAGGAATAACAGAGGGGCTTATTCTGTTGATGGTTTAGGGTGAAGAGCTGTGGTGATGCTTTTCAGTGTGCAGCTGAGTTGCCTGCAGAGCAACAGTGGACTTGGGAGGGTTCTACTGACAGATGTCTGGGGACAATTTCGGTTTCCAGGTGTTTGTGTCTATACAGGACAGCGCTAACCTCCATTTTGTGATGAGCAGCTATGCTTAAAAGGCTTAAATAAAGGCAAAATACAACAGTTTTAACTCATTACATCTGAGTGATGCCTCGAGGTGTATCTGCAGTTAACTCCTACTGACATCTGCAGGTGTCAAATATTGCTTGTTCATATTTGCATCAATGGCTCCAAAACTGTGTTATGTACAAGGTTTTAAAAGATTTAATATTAAAGATTAAGCAATGGCAAACTCAACTGCATTAATATATCTATCTAATGTAGGCAAATAGATATTAACTGTTGTTTTTATGATGTTAATTTATATAACTATAATCTTCAGATTTTTCTAAATATCTCAACAACCAAGTAACACAGACATAACTCCTTAGCCTCACATGAATGCACTCAGCTAGTTGAATAAAATGCTGCTGACAGTATGTGTGCAACTAGAATGGTTGCTGAGATATTGTAGGTTATTTACAAAATATTACAAATGTAATAGTTATTGTGTTTCTTGTGACGTATAAAATTCAGTTTAAGACCTAGAACCTAAAGAATACCAGCACTATAAAAATAGATTGTGCTGAAGAGTTTGCCATTACCCCTATGGTTCCAGAGATATGAATATTTGTTTGAAAGGTGAGGCCATAATTTGATTCTGTCAATAGGCTTAGGCTCTGCCCATTGGAAGTTAGAATGCAAACTTCCTGAATGCCATTGGAGTGAATGAGTTAAGACAAACTACCAATGGGAAAGCCCCAAATTGAGCCTTTCTCCAGCAAACCCCAACTCAGATGGAACGTGAGCTACAAGGGTGCATGGAGGACCTCTTAGTGTAAGATGGCTGGTTTAGAGCACAGTGATACCAAACAGTCTAGATTCAGCAAGTGTGAATCTAGCCTATGCTATATAAATCAGTAGTACAGAATTTCAAAGTGCGGAAAAAAAATGATGACACAGTCAGCAAAAATGAAGCAGCAATTCAAACAAACACAGTTAAAGTGTAATACAGGCTTTAAATATACTTATTTTTCACTTGTTTCCAGTGGATGTCTTCGATTTCATTTCAGATGCACTGCAGATGTCTGGCTAAAGTCACCAAACTCTGAGCAGCTCCAGTTAACTGCCCATATCTGAGAGTCTTGCCTCCAATTTCATAGTTCAACTGCATCTCTCACATAAAGTATTTATTTGTTTCAGGAGTAAGTGGTTGTTGGTATACATGAAACAATTGCTACATTACCTCAGGATGCCCATGTCCACCAGACCGCCACAGAGATGTTAGAAAACTGCTCATCCATGACCCTTACATTTTGTTTATTCAGCGGAAGGGAATGGGTAAATTAGACTGGACTGGACTGGTCGCACAAACAGTGTGAGTGGGACTGTACATTGTGTAGTCAAAAGCACCAACACAAAGCGATGCTGCTCAGCGTACAACATATTTGCTCCTGGAGCAGCAAGAGGCTGGGTCTTGTGTTAGTGATGGTTATTCTATGGGAATTTCAGTGTCAAGGTGTTTGCATCTATTCAGGGAATGCTAACCACCACTGCACACACAGCAGCTTAGCACAAAAACACAGCACAAAGCAACAAAGTGCTGAATCTGGTGGGTCATCGGTATCCACCTGCAAACCAAAATTCACTAACGCTGAAGATGAGGTGGTACTACAAGCCCTCTGCCTCCATATCTGATAGCTCTTTGCTGTCTATGTCTCCAACCAGCCTTACTGTGACCATGCCAGGACTGAAATTATCAGCAATGTAAATTAAGTAGGTAGTCAGGACTATGGCTATGAAATGGTTTGCCACAAGAACATGGATATGATCCGTGCTGCCACCTTCAGAGCAGAAGCTGTGGCATGAAAACATAGGGCAACAAGTAAGAGTCCATCAACTGAACAACTCTTATGGAGAAGGAGGAGTCTCTGGCCTCTCTTAAAGGAAGTGCCACCTCTACAGAGTCTCATAATGTGGTGCTGTATGTCGGAATAGAGATGGACAGGCCCCAGAGAGTTTCAACTGTGGATACTCCTGGTATTTAGTCCTATTTCATAGTATCAGTAGCTGTAAGTTATCCTTACCTCTTAGTCACTCTAAAGTTCATCTGTTGGATTTATGGTATACAGGTATTTTGGGGATCCACTTGCCATGACCATCTGCACCAGGTATGGTCAGGAGATATTACTATTTCTCATAATATCGGGTGCATGTATAGTTGTGCTGATGGGTCATACTTACACTGGATACATTTTTGATGTGATGTATTCGCAATTGATTTGTTATCTGTCAACAACACTATGGAACTGCCCCCTTTTGATGTTGGATGTAGCCTTTGACGATGATGATGGTGATGATGATGGTGGGGATGAGCTGGCAGAGTTAGGGGGTGCAAAGTATGTATTTGACACAGGGACTGTGACCACCGCATCCCATCACAGACCATATACACAGTCTCTATGAGTGGACACCCAGATTCCCAAAATCTAAGACAGGGCATGGTGATGGGAGCACTATAGATCACAGAAGTGTGGTGTCCACCAGTACACAGATGTCCAAATCTGCCATTAGCACTAATAGGAAGGGAGGTCCACAAAGTGGTGATGGTAATGGTGCTTGCCAGAGACATGGTTACTGCCTTCCCCTGGGGTTGGTGTGTCAGTGGCCACAACCTAATGTTGCTGCAGGCTAGTGCCACCATGCCCATGGCAGAGATAGTGGGGATGGTCCAGAGTGTGCATGCTGACCAATGGGAGTGCATGTCTCATATGCGTGATTCATTGGTTAGACTGACTGATACAGTGCAACATGCAAAGTCTTATCTGGCACGACTGCCGGTGGGGGGTAAAGGGCTCTCCTCACAGTGGATCATTTGGTACATCCACAGATGTCAGCTACCATGGCCATGGACATGTGAGATCCTGCTCCTATAGTGCTAGCACTTCCACAGCAACATCTACTGTGGAGGTCTCCACTCCCAGAAGATGGCATCCCTGTGGTCATGGTTATCATCATTCTGGAACATTTGCTACCCAACATTAGTCGAGGATACATAGTACACTAGTATCTAGGCAGGGTCATGCTTCAACCAGGGTACCTTCTGGCACAGCTAGCTCTTGTGGGAGGGTGTGTGCACCAGAAACTGGACCTTCTGTCATGCAAGCCTGGACCTGTCCAGTAGGGCGAGCAGCAGTGCTCTACCAACTATTGAGGTTGTGCCTTCACAGGTTCATAGGTAGGTACTAGGCTATTGGCTCTGGGGCCTATATAAGCCTAGCCAAAAAGGTTCCCTGGCTTTCGCCACCCAAGAAAATTATTTTCCTGTGCCCCTGTCAAGCAGTGCCGCAGAAGTGATCCCCAGGGTGAATTTTCTATTTCTCATCCAGTCATCATGATTTTTCTTAAAGAGGGCCAATGAGGAGCTTTGCTTGACATGAATGGGTAGTTTGTTCCAGAGTATGGGAAGTCCCTGGGACAGGAATCTATCCCTCCAGTATGTTCTGTTTATTGTGGTGACAAGGTTTAGGTCCCTGGAGCATGCAGTTTAGAGAGACTGGTATTTCTTTAAGTGTAGCATGTCCAACAGCTCTGGGTTTGACACAGCTTTGTATGTTAGGCAGAGATCGCCTCTGAGTAGGCAATATGTGTCAGAGTAGAGCTGGAGGTTTTTGAGATGGTCTGTGTATGGCATCTGTTGGAGGCTGGTAATCCTCTTAGTGAGGTATTTCTGTGGCCTTTCCAATTGTTGTAGGTGTCTTGTGAGATACATGCCAATCAGTGCATTGTACTCTATAACAGGTCTGAAGGGGGATGAGTAGAGAGGAACAATGACCACCTTTTTTCTAGAGGAGAGCCCTTTTGTGATGAGGTGTGCCACATAGAAGGATTTCCTGACTACTGTGGCAATGTGGTCATCAAAGGAGTGACTACTGTCCACCTGTGTCCCAAGGTCTCTTATCACACTTTCAGTGTTTAGTGAGCTACCGCCTATGTGGTAGTTCATGGGTACAGAGTTTTTCCCAAAAGGGATGACAATGCACTACCCAGGTCCTGGAGATCTCAGTACCGATGTCCACCCCGGTGCATACTGTCTCGGCTCCGACAGCAGTTTTTCCCCTGTTGACACCGACCATCCTTGCTGCATCGGCTCTGGTGGAGCCGATGCTCACTCAGAGCAGTGCTTGGACCATTTGTACCTTGGTACCTAGCCCGGCACCTATTTTCTTGCTGGTAGCATTTATGTCCATGGCTCCAATGGCTTCCAGTCCTCTTGGAGCTCCTCACCTAGAGGTGGGCTCCTCAGGGTAGGGTGTGACCCTGGTTCTGAGGTTGTCCTTCTCGATTACAGGCTCCCATCCCTCCTCGGGCAGGCCTGCTTTCCAGGAGATGGACAGGGTCCTTGCCTCCGCAGGCTCGCAGTCAGCACCAACAACATCAGCATCAGAATCCCCCCACCAGCATGCAGCTATCCTAACTCCATATTTTGGGACCCTAGGCATGAGAGACGCAAGACCCCCCTTTTGAAGGGAACACCTTCTCTGGAGTCCTCCTCAGAAGATTCCACTGGGGAGCCACCCTGGAAGAAATGGTGCAAGAGGAAGCACCTTGATTTCCCAGGAGGAATCTATCACCGAAGATACCGATTATGATGAGGGGGAAGGGTCCCCATAGTCTCCCCCATTCAGAGACATTCTCAAAATCCTCAGGCAGTGGAGAGACTGGAAGTCCTCTAACACTTCTTCTGAGGAATCGGTGTTCTTGCAGGCCTTCCATGCCTGGCCATCTACTTCCTGGGTGACCCCACAGGCAGAGGACCTTGTTAAGTTCATTGTGCAGCATGTCTGGAAGGCCCCGGACAATGTAGAACCTATCCCCTGGAGGCTGGACAAAATTTTATCAACACCTGAAGACCAGTCCCACAGGTCCAAGCAATTGACAGTTGATTCTATGGTCATGGCAGTGGCCACCAAGAGGGAACTGGCAGAAGATAGTTCAACTGTCCATCCTCCGAACAGGGAGTCTCGAACTATGGGCAGACTAGGGAAGTGGACATATGCTTCAGCGACCTTCGCCATTCGGTCGCTGAACTATCGGACACACTTCACTCACCTCCAAAGAGACCTAATTTCCAAACTGTCTTCCTCTTTGGCGGGGTAATGCCTGATGAGGTGCTTGACACTCTCGCCTCACAGCTAGCTACCCTTGACTCCATCTCAAACTCCTCGATGTGTTTGATATCTCACACCACCAAGGGGCAGCTCGAGCTACCTCATCAGGCATTGTCATGAGACGTAATGCTTGGATGCAGTTGTGTGACTTCGCAGACCCCTTTAAATCTTCCATTGTCAATGCACCTGTTGGCAAATCTGCACTTTTTGAACCCAACGTATGAGACACACTTGCACGAAGTGAGAAAGACGGAAAGACCTTTTCTGCTTTGGGCATACACTTTTCCAACCCCCAGAGGTCCTACTCTAGGAACCAGAAGGGAGGAAAAATGTGGTTCAAGAAATCCCAAGGATCTGGAGACCAATCTTGGATCTCAGCCTATTGAACAAATTTATCAAACTTCAAAAATTTCAGATGGTCATGGTACAGTCCATTCTCCCCTTTCTAGGGAGGGACAACTGGATGTGCTCTATAGACCTCCAGGACGCGTACTACCACGTAAAGATGGATCTCCACTTCTGGCTGGGAGCCAATCACTACCAGTTCAGGGCACTGCCATTCAGTCTCTCGACAGCCCCCCGAGTGTTCACCAAATGTATGGCAGTTGTGGCAGCTCATCTTCGACTACAAGGATTCCAGTTGTTTCCGTGTCTAGATGATTGACTCCTTACCACTCCGACCAGGAATCTCCTAATCTGCAGCCTCTCTTACACTCAAGGTCTCACTCTCCGCTTGGGGATTACAATCAACAAGGACAAATCTCAAATGTCCCCAACAAAGACAGTGGAATTTATTGGTGCAGTCTTCAACACAAAATCCTGTCAAGCTTCTATCCCCCCTCACAGGCCTTCAAAAATAAGACACCAAATCCAAGACCATCTTCCTCAGACCTATGTACCAGCATGCCTTGTACTGCAACTCTTAGGCTCCATGGCAGCTGCCATTACATTAGTACCACTGGAGAAGCTGCACATGAGAATCCTGCAATGGCTCCTTTCTGCACAATGGTCATTTATAACTCACCCACTCAACCACATGATATGTCTTACAAACCGTTGCAAGGAAGAAATGCTACGGTGGATGAATCCACAAATGAATCTTTGGTGTTGACCATTCTGTCTTACCCAGCCCATGGCCACAGTGACCACGGACGCTTCCCTGTTAGGATGGGGGGGGCATTTCCAAGGAAAGACGGTCCAAGACACCTGGTCCCCCATGGAGATCAATTTGCATATAAATGTCCTGGAACTGAGGGCAGTTCTCTTAGCGTTGCAAGCGTTCCATGCATCCCTACCTTCTGGGACCATTGCAATTCAGTCAGACAATGTCAGTCATCTGGTATGTCAACAAGCAAGACGGAACCAGGTCTTACCCCCTGTGTCAGGAAGCCATGAGGATTTGGCACTGGGAAATAGCTTCCAACCGCTTTCTTATAGCAATACACATTCCTGGGAGTTCCAACCTTCTTGTGGACAATCTGAGCAGGAACATCCTGATGCCTCACAAGTGGTTCCTCAACCTTGTAACAGTGGATCGGATCTTCCGACACTGGGGCAAGCCTTGCTGTGATCTCTCTGCTTCCCCCCTAAACAACAAATGCAGAGCTACTTTGCCCTGACCCCCCCTCAGGGGAACCCCGAGGGGGCGCTCTAATGCATGATTGTCTCCCAGGTCTTCTGTATGCCTTTCCCCATTTCCCCTCATTCCAAAATTTCTCCAGAAAGCTCAGAGGTTGAGAAGCAAAGTGATCCTCATTGCCCCGTCAAGTCTGGTTCCCATTTCTATGGCCTCATTTGATTCACAGCCTGTAGAGCCATGATCATTCCCAAGACCTGTTATCTCATCCTCAGGGACTGATTCATCTGAATCTCCACAGTCTCAAGCTCACAGCTTGGTTCCTCTACTTCCAATGATTGCCAGGCTGCCTGACATCCCATCTCATGTTCATGAAATTCTTCTGGCTTCACACAAACCTTCCACCAGGAAAGTTTATTCTAATAAATGGACTAGGTTTTCTATTTGGGCCAAAGATCAGAACATAGATCCCTTCTCTATGTCTGTTCAAAAGATCCTTCAATACCTGATGACTCCTTTACATGCAGGAGCCTCAGCATTGACGATTACTGTACATTTAGCAGCTATCACCAATTTTCATAATAGATTTGATAATTCTTCGATTATGGCACACCTCCTATGCAAGACATTTTTGAAAGGAGTATTACACGTTAAACCTCTGGTCAAGCCTCCCTTAGATCCCTGGGACTTGACTTTGGTGCTTCAATCTCTCACAGGTCCTCCTTTTGAGCCCTTTGATTCATGTGACAAAGTATTTGTCATGAAAAACCTTAGTTCTAGTAGCACTTACCTCAGTGAGAGGAATATCTGAGCTGCAGGCCTTGAGTGTCAAGAGACCTTACTTGATCTTCCACACAGTTAAGGTGTCCCTTCGTACTGACCCTTCTTTCTTGCCCAAGGTCATTTCTGGATTTTCCATTAACCAATCTATTGATCTGATGTTTTTTTTCCCCTCAGCATTCTAATAGAGGGGAGTACCTTTTGCACACCCAGATCAATTGTTTGTGGCCTTTGCAGGACCCAGATTGGGTAAACCTGTTTCCAAACTGACTTTATCCTCCCGGCTTAGAAACATCATTACCTTTATCTACCAACAGAATAAGCTATCCTTAGCTTCCAGAATAAAGGCTCATTCTACTAGATCTATGGCTACTTCTGTAGCATTTCATTCCAGAGCCTCTATGGATGATATCTGTGCAACAGCCACTTGGGCAAGACCTCATACCTTTATCTCTCATTACAAACTGGATTTGGCCTCCAGGGATGAGCATCTTTTGGTTCTATGGTGCTCAGGAATATCCTTCCTTAGGGCCACCCAGGACTCAATTAGCTGGGGACTCAGTCCAATTTGTAATGTATAAACAACGATTTACAACATCAGATAAAGAAGTTGTGTCTTACCATAACATTCCATCTGTGTTGTAGATCTTTGTTCATTCATTACTTCCCACCCTCCTTCCCCCTGCCTGGACTCCTGGTGGACTTTAGGAACTCCTGGTTAGGGTATTTGCTCAGACAGAGCCTTCTACTATTTTTCTATTACTACCTCTATTATATAGGGGTGGGAAAACTCAATCTGGAGTAACTAAGAGAGGGGCATTATGGGTAGGTCTTAGCTGAGAGTTTTTGGCTGGCACAAGCTTGGAAACGGCCATACCGGTTCCGAGGACAGAACCAAATTCCTATTTGTAATGAATGAACAAAGATCTACAACACAGATGGAATGTTATGGTAAAACATAACTTCTTTTTATGTACTTACCATAACTTGACATCTGTGTTTTCTGTAGTCACCATTCATCATGTTAGGGTCTTGAATCTGATATCGGATCCAAGCCAGCATACACAGAACACAGCTTAGTTCAAGCTCCTCCCCTCCCATAATGCTCTGCTGCCCTCCACTCCCTCAGATCGAGTTTGCATAAGGAAAGAAGACAGACCACAATCCAACCAATCTTCCAAGAAGGGGGCTGGAGGGTGGGACCGTGATGAATGGAGACTACAGATCACACAGATGCCAAGTTATGGTAAGTACATAACTATAAATCTGATGTTATCTAGTCACTATTCCTCATGTTAGGGTCAGAGTCCCCAGATACCTAAATCCTGGGAGGTCTCACAGAAGGACATGCCGAAGAACCATGGAGCCAAATGAAGCCCTTCCTCTAGAAACCAAATCCAACTTATAGTGGGAAATGAAAATGTGGGGAGAAGACCACGTTGCTACTGCACAAACGTCATCTAAAGACTGACGATCTGCAAAGAGACCACGTTGCTACTGCACAGATGTCATCTAAAGACTGACGATCTGCAACGGCAGTGGAGGTAGAAACTGCCCTGGTAAAGTGAGCCCGCACTGGTGGAGCCAAGGGAATACCGTCTGAAGAATAAATGAAGGAAATACATTGCAAAATCCAAAGGGGAACCGTGACTTTCAAAATTCCTCTGCCCTTTCTATTCATAGAAAAGGTGACAGATAGTTGGTCTGAATGCCTAAATTCTTGTGTTCTATGTAGATAAAATCGAAGTTGACGATGAACGTCTAAGGTGTGCAGGATGCATTCCCCTTTATCAGAATAGTTAGGAAAAATACAGTGAGATGAATACATTGATTGAGATTCGCTGTTAAGGCCACTTTAGGCATGAAGGATGGATCTGGTTTCAGAGACACTCTGTCCTTATGGAAAACGAAGTAGGGCGGCTTGATAGTAAGAGCTTGCAGCTCCAAAACTTTCTTTGCCGAAGTTACTGCCACTAAGAAGGCAGTCTTCAAAGAAAGAAACTTACTATCGCACGAAGCCGGTGGTTCAAAGGGTGGTTTTTGTCAAAGCCTGCAGGACCAAAGTAAGATCCCATGGGCGAGAAGGGGTTTTCACAAGAGGCTGTAATACAAAAACCCTTTTTAAGAAGGCCTTACAGAGGTGTGCAGAAAAGGCAGAATTACCACCAAGGTGAAAATTCAAAATCGCTGCCAACTGAACCTTGAGAGTGGAAAAACTAGCCTCTTCCTTAAAAAGAGAGGTCAAAAAGAGTATTTTAGGAATAGAGGCAGAGAAGGGGTCCAGATTCCTATTCTTCACCCACATCAAAAACCTCTTCCATTTACTGGAATAAACCTTCCTAGTGGAGGACCTCTGGGAAGCAAGAATAGTCTCCTTTATGGGTGAAGCTAGCCTGGACTTAGTGAAAATCACTAGAAGTGGACACACCACTCTGTCAGACGTAAGGTCTAAAGGTTTGGGAGCAGCAGAAGAGATGGATGAGATAGCAGATCGGGCATTGGATTGAGCACCCAGGATGGATGCCTCAAGTGAGACCGCAGGTAACCACACCTGCCGTGGTCAAAAGGGGGCAATGAGGATCAGTTGACTCTTGAGGCGTCTGGCTTTCTGAAGTACTCTGGGGATTAAAAGTAATGGAGGAAAGGCATACAGGAGACCCAGAGGCCAATCGTGGGTGAGCGCATCCCTGGGGGATTCCCCCTCTGGGGGAATCAATGCAAAGAAGTTGCTGCATTTGTGGTTTTGAGGAGATGCAAACTGATCGCAGCTGAGATAATCCCACCGACGGAAGATCTGTTGAGCCACCACTGAATTCAGGGACTACTCATGAGGGGTCAAGATAACCCTGCTCAATTGGTCCACCAACATGTTGGATGCTCCGGGAATGTGCATTGCAATGAAAAAGCTCCCCGTGGCCATCGCCCACTCCCAGACCCTCATGGACTCGCAACACAACAGATAAGAATGTGTGCCCCCTTGCTTGTTTATATATCACACAACAGCCATGTTGTCCGATACAACTTTAATCGTTCCCTGAGGAAGGCAGTCTTCAAAGGCTTGCAATGACAAAAGGACTGCTCTCATTTCCAGAACGTTGATGTGCAGTTTGATCTCGGATGGCAACCATGTCCCTGGGACTGTCTGTCCTTGGAAATGTCCCCCCACTGCAGGAGGGAAGTGTCCGAGGTGACTGTCACCATAGGAGTCGGAGGAACGAAAGACCAGCCCACTAGAAGATCTGGAGAACAAATCCACCACGAAAGATGGCTGTGACACACCAGGGTAAGCCGAATGGGAAAGGATAGGGGATGCAGCAACACTGACCACTGAACTGCAAGGGTCCACTGAAGAACTCTCATTTGGTACCAAGCCATCGGTACCAAATAAATGGCAGCCACAATTGATCCTAGAGCCCTGAGAATGAGTGAAGCTGGAGGACAGGTTTGCTCCAGCAAAGCCCGAACTTGGTCGTGAATAAGAGACACCCAGAGAAGAGGTACGGCTGCGACCTGAGAGGTGGTATCCAACAGAGTGCCTATGAACTCCAGCTTTTGGGTTGGAATCAAAGAGGATTTGGCCATGTTCACTGTAATGCCCAACTGATGAAATAGGGAGAGTACGGTGTGAATATTGTCCAATAGTTGATGCCTTGTAGGGGCTGTCAGGAGCCAATCTTCTAAATAGGGAAAAACATGCATTCCCTGCAGCAAGACATGAGCTGCTACCATAGCCATGGATTTGGTGAACACCGGGGGGGGGGGTGGGCTGAGGTGAGACCAAAGGGCAGGGTCCGGAATTGAAAATGATCGACTCCCAGGCAAAAGTGGAGAAACCTCCTGGACCGTCGAGACATTTTTATATGGTAGTACATGTCCTGGAGGTCCACTGAGCACATCCAGTCATTGCTGTGCAAGAGAGGCACAATCGACTGCACAGTGACCATCCAAAACTTCGACTTCTGCACGAACTGGTTCATGCAACTGAGATCCAAAATAAGACGTAGGTCCCCTGTTTTCTTTAGAATTAAAAAGAAGCAGGAATAAGTTCCAGATTCTCTCTGTCCTGCAGGGACCTCTTGGATGACTCTTTTCTGAAGAAGGTTTACAACTTCCTGTTGGGCCACCTCTTCCTTATTGGGTGGCATGTCTTGAAGAGAACTGAATTTCAGGGGAACTTCCGAAAAGGAAATGCAATAGCCCCTGGATATAATTGCTAGCACCCACTGATCATTTGTAACACTTGCCCAGGCTAGGGGGTGCAAAGATAACCAACCTCCGACTTCCGCCAGGGACGGACAGTTGGTCAATGCCTCAGGGATGCTGCAAAGGTTTCTCAGAGAAGGGTTCCCTGGAACCTTGGTTCTGTGAGCCTCCCCTGCCCCTGGGGCAATGTCTACCATTGAAACCTCTTTCCTGTCTACTGGAAGAGGAATCCTCCTGAACATCCTGAAAGGGAGACTGTGCCTTCCAGAACCACATTTTCTTACTCCCTTTCTGAGTCTTGGAAAAAGATCTTTGAGGGGCCTAATTCTAAACCTAATCCCAATGGCCAATAAGGTCTTCCCTTCCTGTTCACTTTGGGTCAAGGTCTCTTTCACAGTGGGACCAAACAGTGTGGAACCATCAAAGGGGGCATTAACAAAAGACGTCTTGAAGGCCTCTGCAAACCTGCTCAGGTGCAGCCAGGCATGATGCCTAATTGCAATGCCTGAGCCCGACGCCCATGAGGAACCTTCAGCAGTGTTGGAAATTAGCCTCATGGACAAATTCGCAACTGAATGAAGGGTTGACAGCTTTGGAGAAACTACCTTGAATTCCTCCTCAGACATGGACCCAGACAGTTCCTTTATCAAATCCCTCTGGTGAAATGTGCAAGATAATTTAATGCTCACAGGCTAAAAGCAGCTGAGCCGAACACCTGCTTTCTAAATCTGTCCAGAACCCTCGATTCACGATTGGGAGGGTGAACAGAAGAACTCTGCTCTGCCAATTCCTTTTTGCTGGCAGCAGCCACCACAATAGCATCAACTGGGACCACTTTGGACCAAAAGACTCTATCCGCTGGAGGACTCAGAAACTTGTCCGCTTTCTTTGGCACTGGCTCCACAGTATCTGGCTCCTTCCAAGCCCTGCTGGCCACAAGCTCAATAAGAGGATCAGGAGGGGGCGACACCCAAGAGATAGATGGGCCCATACAGAAAGCCTCCATAAATACGGCTTCCTCCGACGATGGGGTTTGGTGAGACCAACCACCTTTGGCCTTGAGGATCTCAAGTATATCTCCAAAGGAGACGTCCTCCAGCAGTGATCTTGGAGACCCGTCCCCTTCATCAGCATCCTTATCCTCAGTAAGGGATTCCATAGGGGAGTCAAGATGTCTCCTCTTACATGTCCTCTTCCTGGGAACTTCCTCCACCAGAGGCTACAGGGAAGACTCAGAAGAGGAGGGGACCTCTGAGTGAGAGGCATCCCCCTGGAGGCTAGGTCAATTGGGATGACCAGAAGCAAGATGACCCAGGCCTTTCAAATACTGTGGCTGTGTAGGATGACCGTGCATGTGGGAGGCAACTCTGATCGCAGAGAAGGATCTTTTGGCAGCCTGGAAAGTGGAAGGACTGGAGGAGGTCCCATCCTCCTCTCCTGCTGATACAACCCTAGCAAAAGAGAAGGTAGACCCCCTCTGGCCCCCCACTCCACCGGACAGCACTGAACCAGACCTGTCAAAGGCCAAGGTGCCCAAAGGAAGAGACTGGTCCAAAAAGCCAGGGCCCAAATCTAATCCCATAGACCCCAACTCGATAGCCCTGACTGGAGGGATGGTCTGTTCTTGGGGGGCAGGAACAGTGCCAACCACTGATCCCATCAGGGAAGGACCCAAATGGGGCCCCGGAGATCCCCTAGCCTCCACTCTGCTCAACAGTCACTGAGAATCCAAGCCACTAGTTGGATTAGGAATGATTGAAAGGGAAGTGGGAGATTGGTTTCCTGACCTGTGGGCCAGGGAAGCCAGTAGCACCAACTCCATCTAAACTTTCAGAAAGGCCTGCATCATCCTGCCCATATCCATAGGGAGGACACTCCTGAATGTTCAGGAGGATATGGAGGACCTGCTGAGAGAGCTGTGCCTGGAGCCTGAAGGTCATCTCTTGCGCTCCCTAGAATGAGACCTACCCGGAGAAGACAGGACCTGCACCAAGGACAATGGATCCAAGGGGAGATCCTCTACTAAAATCAGCTCCGGCACAAGTCTCGGATCCAACTGAATTGGAGCCAAACTCAGCAATGGATCAAAAATAGCACTTCTCAAATCTCTCCGATTTGTAGGCACAGCTCCTGCCCTCAGATCCAAAGGTCTGGAGTCGAAAACCTTGGATCCAAGAGAGGAAACCAATAGTGCTGGATCTGAGGGATTTGGGCCCAAACCCTTGGATCGAGGAGTAGACTGCCCTGACGATCTGGCACCCATAGATCTCAGATCCGAAACTGCCCTGGCTGGAGCCGGATCCGAAGACCTAGGATCTGACAGCCTGGGATGTTTGGACAGGGCCTCCTCCATGGAAAGCTTCTTTCTAGCCCCAGACGAGCCCACCTTGGCCAGGGATTCAGTGACCAAGGGGCCTCCTTTGACCAAACCTTTAATAAGAAACTTGTTATGACGGTCGACCAAAGCCCTCAGGTTGAAGCGGCACAAATGCCGCACTCCACCTCGAGGTGGTTGCTGCCGAGACAGTACAGACACTCCTTGTGTGAGTCTGAAATAGGCATTTTCCACCCACACAAGGAGCACATTTTAAAACCCAAAGGTTTATCTGACATAACTAACCCAGGAAACAACCTCACCTAAGTCAAAACAAGCCAAAGTTCCAAAACCTGACGACCGTTCAAAACACTCAACAAGCACTTACAACTACTTAAACTCTAATTATGCACTACTTACACACCACACTAACTATGCCGAGACACAAAACCCGGGAAAATGTAAAGAAGAAAGGTCAAAATTGACCGGGAGGGGATATCAACAAAAGGATAACTATTCACTAATGCTACAACACCGGAAAAACTGACATTTAAGGAACTATCCAAAATAGACACTTACAGTAAAGAGGAGCTGAGCAATCCGCATCTGACTGACTGAGCGGCAAATGAGATCTGAGGGAGTGGAGGGCAGCAGAGCATTATGGGAGGGGAGGAGCTTGAGCTAAGCTGTGTTCTGAGTATGCCAGCTCGGATCCGATATCAGATCCAAGACCCTAATGTGAGGAATGGTGACTAGATAACATCAGATCTAATGTTAATGTTAATCTAAATCTAATATAGGGATATAAAGTGTTAATATCCATATGGATTCATTTAGAAGATTAAAATAAGACAGCGGTCTAAAGGGTGAGCCATGTAATGAGATTTCTAGAAGATGATATAGCAGGGCAACTCACTCTGCACTGCTGTGCCATGTTGTGATTCATAGACGTTTATAATTCTACAAGACCACCGTCTCTAAAGGGTTAATTACATGACTATTATTTGCTCATATGAACAGTTTTTCAGTACTCACATGAGTGCCATAGTAACCAGTGCAAGTCATACCAGACATTCCACAGGCCATCCCCACAAACACAGGAACATGCAGACAAACACCCACACAAACACACACACACACACACACACACACACACACGTATACATACACACACACACACACACACACACACACACACACACACACACACACACACACACACACACACACATGCGCGTGCACACAGAGGAATATACAGATAGACAGCCATTCATAAACACACACACACAGATATATATGCTCACAACAAATATTCATGCACAACATACACACACATGATAACACACATAAAAAACAGAAATACACACACACACATATTCATTTGTGCACAACATACACACACCAAGTCACACATTCATCACTACTTACCTAGATGGTAATCAGTGAAATAAAGTTACCCTGCTTCTCTGTGCAGATTCCCCTAAATGAAATGCATAGGTGCACACTGATACCTATCGGTGTACAATTCCATACTCTGTACTGCTGTTTCGAGTTACTTACATAGTACAGAGTGAACAGTATCTAAAACTGATCCCTAGTTACTCTGAGTGTGCAGAGCAGGTTCAGGCCACAGTGTCTAAAGCTGATCTTTACTCACTAACAGCATGCAGAGCAGGTTTTGTGCCACAGTATCTAAATCTGATCTTTATTCACTAACAGCATGCAGAGCAGGTTTGGGCCACAGTATCCAAGCTGATCTTTACTCACTAACGGTGTGCAGAGCAGGTTTGGGACACAGTATCTAAGCTGATCTTTACTCACTAACGGTGTGCAGAGCAGGTTTGGGACACAGTATCTAAGCTGATCTTTACTCACTAACGGCGTGGTGAGCAAGTTTGTGCCACAGTATCTAAGCTGATCTTTACTCACTAACGGTGTGCAGAGCAGGTTTGGGACACAGTATCTAAGCTGATATTTACTCACTAACGGCGTGGTGAGCAAGTTTGTGCCACAGTATCTAAGCTGATCTTTACTCACTAATGGCGTGCTGAGCAGGTTTGGGACACAGTATCTAAGCTGATCTTTACTCACTAACGGCGTGGTGAGCAGGTTTGTGCCACAGTATCTAAGCTGATCTTTACTCACTAATGATGTGCAGAGCAGGTTTGGGCCACAGTATCTAAGCTGATCTTTACTCACTAATGGTGTGCAGAGCAGGTTTGGGACACAGTATCTAAGCTGATCTTTACTCACTAATGGCGTGCTGAGCAGGTTTGTGCCACAGTATCTAAGCTGATCTTTACTCACTAATGATGTGCAGAGCAGGTTTGTGCCACAGTATCTAAGCTGATCTTTATTCACTAACAGCATGCAGAGCAGGTTTGTGCCACAGTATCTAAGCTGATCTTTACTCACTAATGGTGTGCAGAGCAGGTTTGGGACACAGTATCTAAGCTGATATTTACTCACTAATGGCGTGCTGAGCAGGTTTGTGCCACAGTATCTAACTCTGATCTTTACTCATTAACAGTGTGCAGAGCAGGTTTGGGCCACAGTATCTAAGCTGATCTTTACTCACTAATGATGTGCAGAGCAGGTTTGGGCCACAGTATCTAAGCTGATCTTTACTCACTAATGATGTGCAGAGCAGGTTTGGGCCACTGTATCTAAGCTGATCTTTACTCACTAACGGTGTGCAGAGCAGGTTTGGGCCACAATATTTAAGATTATCTTTACTCACTAACGGCGTGCTGAGCAGGTTTGTGCCACAGTATCTAAATCTGATCTTTACTCATTAACAGCATGCAGAGCAGGTTTGGGCCACAGTATCTAAGCTGATCTTTATTCACTAATGGTGTGCAGAGCAAGTTCAGGTCACAGTATCTAAAGTCGATCTTTACACGCTACCAGTGTGCTTCCATGCAGTATTGTGCTGCATGTGATCGAATGACCATTCATAAGCACTCCTCCTGGCCTATACACATTCCCCTGCAATGCCCTTTCACTTCTTCCTCTTAAGACAGGCAAGTCACCATTAGTCCCTCACTCCCACTTCCTCTAGCCACCTTCTTTAGCACATAGACTTCATACTCAGCCCAGGGTCACTGGCATTGCATTCAGGGTTTTAGCCTTTGGCCCTATAGAGCTTGCAAGTCAGACTAAGCAATGATTGCCACCTACTTGTCAGACTGATCGTGGACTGCCAAGTGTCTATTTTGTGGCCGTTAGCTGTGTACTTACAGCACAGTGTTCTGGATGAAGATACTTTGCTATATGTACAAGACAAGGGTAATGTTTGCAAAAAAATGCCCCAGATTTCACAGAAAGTCTTACCTGGCACTTTACAACTCCACCTGCTGCTTCTTCAAGTTGCTTTGTTAATGACTGTCACTGTTTCAGGACAAATACTGTGTCTGTGTAGACTAGCTACTGCTCCCAAACACAAGGGCTTTTTTTATTTTATTTTAAGCATGAAAGATAATAACAGCACCACTGACCCCTATTTTTCTTAATCATTGCTGATCTGGTTGTTCCATGGGGTTGAGCTCCATGTTTGGAAGCTTTTAAAGCATGAGCATCTCCAGAGACAAATATTAAACATTTTGTTTATAGGTCGGATAAGCTCCCAACTGTAGCCCACTGACTAGAATACTGGTGAAGTGCAAACCACCCTCAAAAGAATACACACTACACATACCTCTCAACTGGCCAGATTTTGACAGAATGTCCATATTTTTGCCTCATATTTTTGGTCTGTTCCTCATACAAATAATGGTTTTCTGGCAAATTATTAAGGACTGATTGGCCAGTGGGTGACTGACTGTTGGACAAGAGTGATAGATGCTGATCGTGGAAATAAGGGTAAAACTTGGCTAGGATTGTAAGGGCTCTAGGGTGATTAACCTAGTAACTTCCTACAATCCCATGATCCTATGACTGAAGTCACTAAATAATTCCAGGCATTTGAGTTACAGACTTCATGCCCTTTGGAAAATTCATGGGAAGGCAAAACCTATTATTCTATCAACTTTCTAAGTTTATAAGAACAATATTTAAAAATTGTCCCTGTTTTTGGGTTTTTGCCTCTCCCCCCATACCAAAGACATGCATCTCGACCGTTTCTCTCCAGGCCTCCTCTGAAAATAGACTGTCTGTCCTAGTCGAACTTTCCTGGTCAACAAATGTTAAATAAATAAATAAATACAATTATTTTTGGCTTTCTCCAGATTTCTTGCATTAAGAGGTTGAGAGGTATAACACTACACTATAGCTGAACCAACCAGAAAAAAAAACATAAAAAATAACATATAAAACATAAAGAATCCTACAGACTAACTTTCCAGGTAGCCTAGACCAGAAGTGAAAGAAAGAAACAGTTCAGCTCTCCTTTGTTGCTTATATATCACTTCAAGAAAATGCATGTACAATGATTCCGTTATAGCCATAGTACCCAGAAAGTATTACTGAATCTTTCACAAGCTGATTATGGTAAATAGGGTAAGTGACTAAGCCAGCATTTTTCTTTGCCATGCAGCTCATGAAACTCCTTTACTCTTAGACCCAGCAGAACTAATACCACATTTCTCCACTTTTTTGTATCACCTGTCTTATCTGCCTCTGTTCTTCTACCTCTCTAGCTAATGATCTGCCAATCTGTGTGTTTTTCTTTTTCTACCTGTCTGCATACCTCGCAACTGTCCACATTTTTGCAGAATGTCCAGATTTTTGATTCATATTTTTGGTCTGTTCCTCATAAAATCTTGTTTTTTCTGGCAAATCACTGAGGTTTGAAGTCACTAAATAATGAAATACATTTGAGTTTCAGACTTCATATCCTTCAGAACATGTATGCTATAAAAAATCCTGTTATTCTAGCAATATTCTATTTTTGGGCTTTTATTTGAGGCTTGTCCAGATTTATTGCACTAAGAAGTTGAGAGGTATGTTTGTCTGTCAGCCCAGCTGCCTGATCATCTTCACATTTACTATTTGGTGTTTCTTGTTCTTCATTTTCAGAACAATCTGGAAACACCCTTCATGATCCATCTTCATCTGACAAACATTCATGTACCTGTCCATTCAAATATATTTCTCTTTTCACCTGTTTGTTCACCAGTTCTGGAGGTGTGGCTGGCTGTCTCCTTTGTGTATCATCAGTGTTTTCTCTCTGTGTTCACTGTCTCTCTTCTGTTTTTCAATGCTCACCTTTCTTTTGCTCTGATCTCCAAGGTCTGCATTTCAGATCATATTATGTACTTCTGTGAAGATTTATCCATCCCTTTAAGCACCATAAGGTCTTTCTAAATGCTGAGCATGGAAATCACAAGTGACTCAGAATTCGAAATCTATTACTCCCTCTGCAGACTCACAACAGCTTCTATGTTCAGGCTGGACTTCTCAGAGCTATGCAGGTTAGAAAAGACACAGCCAACAGAAAAAAAAAATATCCATTTCTGTCACTGTTTTGTCTACAGTGACTCAGACGAAAGCATCCAGCATACAAACAGTTAAGTCTGGTATTTGGCAGGCTGTCTGAAAGCCGCCCTTAGACATCCAAGAACAGTCTAAAAAAAAGAAAAAAAAAGGATAAAAAACTCAGCTCAGCCTTTAGGGCTCCTGGCCAATCAAAATCACTGAGAGCTTGTGCAGTGACCAATCTTTTCCCAGCATCTGCCCAGATATGAAATTCCCCCCCAACCACTACCAGTTTCTGGCTGTCCACATATGGGATGTATATAATTATCTGCCAGTGGATTTGTAGTGCAAGTGTGTGAGAGAGAAAAGAGACACAAAATGGGGAAAGCACAGCAGTTTAAATGAAACTCAGTCAGACCGTTACTAAAACGCTGGATTTTTGCTGACTTAATGGTTCAACTTTATTCTTTGAGAATTTTCCCAAAGGCATGTCTGTTGTCTATTCATTTTTGCTCCTGTTCCAAGATACCCAATGAGAAGAAGCAATGTGTGGCCGGTCTGCCTTATGTAAGTATTGTCTAATTATGAATTACATTTCCTTATACAAAAGCTGAATTTTTGTCATCTGTTCCTCATCTACAGTGAGACACGATGTAGTTAAATCCAAAGGAGAATTAAGGCACAAGGAAGAAA
>NC_056749.1:10354845-10377345 GCF_019279795.1 Protopterus annectens | reverse complement strand
ACTACCCTCCCCTATCTGACCCCTTAGGTTTTGAGTTCACCAGTTGAATACAAGGTAACTGGGTAAACATCAAAGTTCTATCCCTCTGCAAGTTTCATTATTTCATATGAGAAAGTTAATGTTAGCTGGGGTTCTGGAATTATCTGTGAGATATTTACGTATTTATGGTTTCCACTACAGTTGTTTATCATGATCCATGTTTTGAGTCCCGCTTTAATCATCCACTCTTCCTTCTCTAAAATCTGTGCAAGGTATCGCTACAGAACCAGGCCCTGACAGTGGAGAAACCTTAGTGTAAGCAGCTGCAGACAACTGCAAACTGGGTGCAATTATTGAATCCTCAATTGGTGTCAGTATACTCCAGGATGGTCTTACGCAGACCAATGCCTGGTAACTTAGTCACTGTCTCACACTGAATACAAAGAAATGCATCATCATTCCCTTCGACAAAAACAGTGTCCTTTCACACTATCAAATCAACAACAATACCCTAAGAAGTCAAGAAGTGGTAAGGGATCTGGGATCAATTTGACCACAATGTGTCTACAGTAGTAAAGAAGGCTTTCTATGTAGCACACTTGATTTGTAAAGATAGTGCCTTGAGAGCAAAGGAGGTTATAACCCCTCTATACTCAGCATTAATCAGGCCCATAATTGAATATAAAGCTCTGTTTAGCATGTACCATACAAAGCACCAGCAGCAATTGGAGAGATCTCGGAGTTTCTAACAAAAAAGATTAAGGGACTCCAGCACATGCCTCACACAGACTGACTAAACTCCCTGTCACTGTAATCTGTATTGTATAGACTTCTTAGGGGAGACTTATGCCTGGCTTACAGAATGATCTCAGACCCAAACCTAATGAACTTGCTGCATATCCATAAATCAAACGGGACTAGAGATACTCGCTCCAGAGACCAGTGACTTAAATAGGACATGCTGGAGGAACAGATTTTTCTACCAGAAACTGCCCCATCTTTGCAATAGGTTTCCAATTCATGTGAAACAGAGCACCTCTATGATGCTGTTCAAAAGGACCCTGGATGAGTGGATGGGGCACTGTAAATTCTTACCAGGTATAGCACCCACAACTCTCCTGGACATGGACAGTCATTACTAAATGCAGTCCTGGGTATTGACTAGCCTATCTATGGTATTACATTGGGATGAAATGGCTAGGCTGCAAAATGACCTCTGTGTCAATAGCCTAGTAACCTCCTATGATCCTATGACCAATGGAAAGGCAGGGTCTGCAATGTTACAATAGCTGACAGAGTACAGTGAGTTCACCTCCTTTTTGGGCACTGGGTGCAACTGCATAGATTGCATGATTACATTTTTTTTCTCTTTTGGGAAGCAGATATATGCTTATGAAATGACAAGCATTTTATTCCGAGTACACAGTAGTAGGACTTACTTTGGTGAGGATGGGGGTTGGGTATTTATGCCTGTGAGATTTTGTGTTTTATGTTAAGGAATGGCCAGAGTATAAAATGGCAGAAGCTCTGTTGCCCCCACACTGTCAAAAACTTACATTAAGCATCAAAGGATAACTTAAAACATTTTAATTTTTGGCATCAATCAAAATTTCAGTCTTCCCCTTAGCCGACAATTATCCATTTTGTAACTTCTCCCACAAATGTAAAACTACAAAGACACTCTAATAAGGGATTCCATTACTTTTGAGCTAAACATTTTTTGAGAGGGAAATTGACAAAAAATGTGCTTTAAAGAATATATGTAACCACAGGAAACTGAGTACCAATCTAGACTTTATTAAACAAACACACACACACACACACACACACACACACACACACACACACACACACACACACACACACACACAGACACACACTCACGCACACACAAACGTATGTAGTACACTACCCTGTAAAATGGTAAATATAAATAAGTAATAAATAAAAACAATATATGTATATATATATATATATATATAGAGAGAGAGAGAGAGAGCAGAAAATGAAGCAGACAAATACACAGTGTAGATGTCAGTGGGAGATTTGCATATCACGCTGTCAAAATTAGAGAGGGGCAGTTAAGGGAAATATTTTAGAGTGTAATTTTGTACCATCAGTAGAAAATGAATCATTTCCTTTTTTGAAAGTAATCAGTTCTTCATTTCCTTTAAGGGGAAACCTTAACAGTTGAATGGACTTGTGTAAATTCATCCTAGGCCTGACTTGTTTTGCCCTCCTGAAATCAGGAAGTATCCTATGGACTGCCTCTGCCTTGCAAACTCTATAAATCTGTAACTGTATAGGCATATGCTTGAAAATATAGTTTTAAGATTAAACGATGAACAGTGCAATAAGCACGCTGATCACTGGCAGATAAATGTATTTAATGGTTTATGATTTTTTTAGATGTAGGCAAGATGCACTATATAACTGTTAACAAGTAGCATTACCAGCTTTAAAAGTGGGTAATTCCCTTAGAGGCATGGCTCTTGGAGGCTTTACAACACAAGCGAGGGGTACTACAGGACTACAGAGGACCCTTAGGCAGAATGGTACTGGGGGTTTGCAGTCTGTGTGGTGTGTAATAGAGGGTTAGCAGACCCATGAGGGGACAGAAGTACTGATTATTATCTGGCATGTGCAGGTGGTAATTTGGGGTGTTAGAGAGATACCCTCAGATGAGTCCTACTGAGGGTTACACAATATCAGTAAAGAATAGCACAGCTCTAGACAAAGTTATAGGGAAGAAGAGAAAGATGCACAGATCATGTTGGTAGGTTAATACTGATCTGCGTCTCATGTTACCCCTTAACCGTACCTGTTGAATGTAGTAGTTATCTCACGTGTGCCTTCTTCCACCTCCCACTACAACTACAATCTATCTGTCCGATACATTGTTGAAACATCTTTGATTACATTGCCTCATCAGCTTTCATTCCATGTCTCCGTCTCAAGTTCTCTTAGAAAAAAATCCTTTTTACTTTACTTTTGTTTTTCCGTCCCCCTTTCAAACCATGTTCCCTCATCTTGTTTATAATTTTAATAAAGAAAAAAGTTCCTCTTGGACTCTGCTGGCTGCACAGAGGTGCTCAGAAATTTAGTTCATTTCACTTTGTTCCCCTTTCCCAATAAGCTGTGTTAATCTTCATACCCCCATACAACTTCTTGTACAAACCCACAGTTGCTTTCATTACTCCCCATGGTCTGTCTGCATCCCTCATACCTCTTTGTAAAAAAAATGGGTGTCCAGAGCTGCAAAGGGCAGCTAAATGTGATTTTACAACTGTTTGTTCTCTGGTATAATAATCTGTTACTGTCAATTGACTTTGGCTCTCCCCTTACATGCCAGTACCTGCTAACCATCCCTAGTGCCACATCCCTTGTTAACACTTTTGTCCCACGTTATGTGATCAGCTGTGTGGCACCTATTTATGTAGCAGGGTAAAGACTTTCTTCTCCTTGTATCCTCCTCCCTGAAACAATATTGGTTATGAAGTCACTGAAGTAGACAAGGCTAAGTGTGAATCCCCTGTATAACACACTAGTATAATGGCCCCTCTTTACCCTAAGCCAATAATCAAGGAGTCCCAATTATCCTGGTGAGAGGTAGTCACTAAACATAGGGATGGATTTACACAGTATTTTCAAATGCAGCTCTCTGCATCAAACATAATTTCCCCCCAAGAGCACACAAGGAACACACTTCACTGGGACTGGACTCCCTGTCTCTGCAGATCCCAAACAAGACCCACCTTGGAGCATTGTGTCCCAGTTCCAGGTATCTGGCACACATACTTGAATGTCTGATTTTTCACACACACACATACACACACACACACACACACACACACACACACACACACACACACACACACACACACACACCTGGGAAAGGCTGACACAGATTCACCAACTGTGTCCCCTCTCAGATTACAGGGTAACTGCCACCAGCCAAATACTCTAAGACTCTTACAAGGGGTAGCCTTGCCAAATTAATACTGATATGAATGGTAGAGCATGACCAAAGCAGTAAGACTTTTTGGAGTGGCCACAGTGACACTGAGATAAGCACAGGTACGATCAAGATGTTAAAAGTATTCTCTAAAAGACCAGCCACAATGAAAAGGTATAAAAATGTTTAATAATGGATAATAAAATAGAGAACAGGAGAATACTTAATATTTAGTTATAATAAACAACAGAGTTTTACGTTGCAGGAAATATACAAAAATGCAGTTGGATCAAATCTCACAGATGCAGAAAAAGAAAAAATACTAAACTAATCTCACTGTACTTTTCCTAACTGAACTAAAGACAAACTGTTCCTAGTTAACTCATTTGGTATTACAAGAAAGATATACTGTTGAGATGCTCACTTCCACAGGGCAAAATGAGATACACAACACTAACTGAACTGTACAACTAACAACTACTGAACAACTACTGAACTGTGATAACTGGCATAGACCTTTTATGTCAGGTTCCAAAAATAACAAAAACAACCAAACTGCTGCTGCCAGAGTTCCATCCCTCAGCTGGTTATAGAATGACCACATCTAGTCACCCGACTGTCGCACAACACATATTCAGAATTTTACTAAGATTCTGTTTCAACATTTTTAACATACAGTAAGCAACTTTTACAAATACATTTTTAATTCAAGCATCTCTACAAATCAATGTGACAGTCAAATGACATAAGATTCTTTACAAAACCTCAGCCAGTCATGCTAGCATATGCCACACATGCACTGTCTCACTTCTCTTGATACAGCTGGCAGTAGCTCACAACGTCACATCTAGTAATAACATACTTTTTCACTGTGCACCTCATTCACAAGAACCTGTGCACTCCACTGGCTAATCAAAGCATTACCCTGAGAAGTACTACATGAGTATTGAATTTACTTGGTTGTTACCCATGTACTTAACATTCTGACAGTATCTTTTCAGCTGTGATGATCCAAGCCAGAAATAAAAAATAAAATCAAAAGCCACCATTCTACAACACAGTGACACAGAGTAGCATCAGTATATTATTAAAAAAAGTACCCTGTTACAACTGCATCAAGCACAAATTCTTAGGTGTTTAAAGATGTAGGATATTACAACAGAAGAAGCCTGGGGCCAGTCCTCACTCAGAGTCCTTCCTTGCAGAAGAGTTAGAATGTGGGTTTGGAAGAACAAAGCTGTATCATGGTTTGAGCCTGAAAAAAGACACAAGACAAGGTCAACCATGAAATAGTAAGTGACTGAGAAATAGGGATCTGCATAGCCACATGGTATGAACAAGGGGAGGGAGTCCTGACAGGTCATCGACTCAGGTATGTCCAACTGACAATACCGCACAAGGGGAGGGAGTTCTGACAGGTCATTGACTCAGGTATATCTAACTGATAATACCGTACAAGGGAAGGGAGCCCTAACAGGTCATTGACTCAGGTATGTCCAACTGACAATACAGCACAGGAGGAGGGAGTCCTGACAGGTCATCGACTTAGATATATCCAATTGACAATACCGCACAAGGGGAGGGAGTCCTGACAGGTCATTGACTCAGGTATGTCCAACTGACAATACAGCACAGGAGGAGGGAGTCCTGACAGGTCATCGACTTAGATATGTCCAACTGACAATACCGCACAAGGGGAGGGAGTCCTGACAGGTCATTGACTCAGGTACGTCCAACTGACAATACCGCACAAGGGGAGGGAGTTCTGACAGGTCATTGACTCAGGTATATCCAACTGACAATACCGCACAAGGGGAGGGAGCCTTGACAGGTCATTGACTCAGGTATGTCCAACTGACAATACCACACAAGGGGAGGGAGTCCTGACAGGTCATCGACTTAGATATGTCCAATTGACAATACCACACAAGGGGAGGGAGTCCTGACAGGTCATTGACTCAGGTACGTCCAACTGACAATACTGCACAAGGGGAGGGAGTCCTGACAGGTCATTGACTCAGGTATATCCAACTGACAATACCGCACAAGGGGAGGGAGTTCTGACAGGTCATTGACTCAGGTATATCCAACTGACAATACCGCACAAGGGGAGGGAGCCTTGACAGGTCATCGACTCAGGTATGTCCAACTGACAATACCGCACAAGGGGAGGGAGTCCTGACAGGTCATCAACTTAGGTATGACTAATTGACAATACCACACAAGGGGAGGGAGTCCTGACAGGTCATCGACTCGGGTGTGTCCAACTGGCAATACCGTACAAGGGGAAGGAGTCCTGACAGGTTGACTTAGGTATGTCCAGTTGACAATACCACACAAGGGAAGGGAGTCCTGACAGGTCATCGACCCAGGTATGTCTATAACTGACAATACTGCACAAGGGGAGGGAGTCATGAGAAGTCATTGACTTAGGTATGTCCAATTGACAATACCACACAAGGGGAGGGAGTCCTGAGAACTCATCGACTTAGGTATGTCCAACTGACAATACCGCACAAGGGGAGTGAGTCCTGACAGGTCATTGACTTAGGTATGTCCAACTGGCAATACCACACAAGGAGAGGGAGTCCTGACAGGCCATTGACTTAGGTATGTCCAACTGACAATACTGCATAAGGAGTGGGAGTCCTGAGAAGTCATTTACTTAGGTATGTCCAATTGACAATACCACACAAGGGGAGGGAGTCCTGACAGGTCATCGACCCAGGTATGTCCAATTGACAATACTGCACAAGGAGAGGGAGTCCTGACAGGTCATCGACCCAGGTATGTCCAATTGACAATACTGCACAAGGAGAGGGAGTCCTGAGAAGTCATCGACTTGTATGTCCAATTGACAATACCACACAAGGGGAGGTCATCAACCCAGGTATGTCCAACTGACAATACTGCACAAGGGAAGGGAGTCCTGACAGGTCATTGACTTAGGTATGTCCAATTGGCAATACCGCACAGGGAGAGGGAGTCCTGACAGGTCATTGACTTAAGTATATCCGACTGACAATACTGCACAAGGGGAGAGAGCCCTGACAGGTCATTGACTTAGGTATGTCTGACTGACAATACCGCACAAGGGGAGGGAGTCATGAGAAGTCATTGACTTAGGTATGTCCAACTGACAATACCACACAAGGGGGGGGGCCCTGACAGGTCATCGACTTAGGTATATCCGACTGACAATACTGCACAAGGGGAGAGAGCCCTGACAGGTCATTGACTTAGGTATGTCTGACTGACAATACTGCACAAGGGGAGGGAGTCCAGACAGGTCATCGATTTAGGTATGTCCGACTGACAATACTGCACAAGGGGAGGGAGTTCTGACAGGTCATTGACTCAGGTATGTCCAACTGACAATACCGCACAAGGGGAGGGAGTTCTAACAGGTCATTGACTCAGATATGTCCAACTGACAATACCGCACAAGGGGAGGGAGTCCTGACAGGTCATTGACTTACGTATGTCTGACTGACAATGTCGCAGATCACGTTCACTGAAAGCTACTCTCATGCTCTTTCTTCACTGTTGTGCCAAACATGAAGTTGGTATATATATATATATATATATATATATATATTGTGGGATGTGGAGGGGTATACTTCCAAATGGAGAGTGCAGTGGGGTTTACCACTCTGTCAAAACAACTTGCCTGAATGTTTGCTTAAAGTGACTTTCATTGAAATTGTTTTGCTGTATATGAGGTAAGAGAAACAGCTTTTGATGGATCATCATGAATATGAACAGGATTAACATAATCCAGTAAAATGACAGCTTGGTGAAGAAACATCTGGAATTATATTTATATATTTATAATTGCTTGTTTGCCTGGTATATGGACTGATCCATGTGGACCCATTTCATCCATGACGTAGTTACACAGCAAGACACACAAAGTTACATTTGTTATACAGCAAGGTACAGAAAGTTACAGTTGTATACAGCAAGGTACATAAAATTACATTTGTTATACAGCAAGGTATATAAAGTTACGGTTGTACACAGCAAGGTACATAAAGTTACATTTGTTATACAGCAAGGTACATAAAGTTATGGTTGTACACAGCAAGGTACATAAAGTTACAGTTGTTATACAGCAAGATACATAAAGTTATGGTTGTACACAGTAGGACACATACAGTTACATTTGTTATACAGCAAGGTACTTAAAGTTACATTTGTTATACAGCAAGGTACATAAAGTTACGGTTGTACACAGTAGAACACATAAAGTTACAGTTGTTATACAGCAAGGTACATAAAGCTACGGTTGTACACAATAGGACACATAAAGTTACATTTGTTATACAGCAAGGTATATAAAGTTACATTTGTTATATAGCAAGGTACATAAAGTTACGGTTGTGTACAGTAGGACACAAAGTTACATTTGTTATACAACAAGGTATATAAAGTTACATTTGTTACAGACTCTTGTGTAGAAAGAGTAATCATAAAAGAGTGTAGATTATAGGATACATCAGAAATATATGCTAATTAAATATTTAAATATAATGTACACAATATAAGATAACTGTAGGCAGTTATTATGTATCTAATATACATAACAGAATGAGGATGAAGTGTGTGTGTATGTGTGTGCATGTCTCTGTCTCTCTCTTTCTCTACTTATTTTATATATATGTATATGCATGCATGTGTGTGTGTGTGTGTGTGTGTGTGTGTGTGTGTGTGTGTGTGTGTGTGTGTGTGTGTGTGTGTGTAGATGGATGTATCTACCTCAAAATATATTCATACTTACATCCCTAGTCACCCCCCTATAACAATCTCAAAACTTTACGCTCATCTAATAAGCTACTTGTACAAATATCTAAATCCAACAATTGAGCTGGTGACACCCTGTTCTCTAATACAGTAGGTAAGACCTGGAACAGCCTCCCAAGTCGACTAACCTCACTATCCTCAGTTAACCTATTTAAAGCAAGCTCAAACCCTACCTACTGGCTATGCCCCTGTGATAACCCAGACTAACCACCAAAACCTTTTCTAGACTCCCTTGATTCCTAGCCTCTTATGAACATTATCTTGTGTTTACTCACTGATAATAGTGTGCGTGACCATCCTGAGGATTATTCCTCATGTAAATATGTATATATAATTGAATGGCTAACCATTTTCATATAAGACCAGAACTCTTACGAGACTGAACACTATAATTGTATCCTTGAACTTTGCTTTTGAATACTCTATCCACTTAACACTAGCGTTTTTCTTTTGATATTTTTGTGCGACTTTAGAATCTATAGTATCTCTTAGATATAATTTGCATTATTAATTCAAACTACTGTTGCATCTAGGTTTATTTACATCAGGTTTTTCCCTGTTGGAATACAGAATATAAAATCCTAGATATGTAATATGTTATAAAGCTTTGTAATGTACCAGTCAATTTCTGTTGTAAATATCATTGTCTTAGCATATTTTGTTGTTGTTTGTGGAGCTTTTCTCCCTGGGCCTCCACTGAAAATGGACATATATCCAGCTGGACTAGCCCAGTCAACAAATGTAAAATAAATAAAAATAAATAAATGTATATATGTATGTATGTATAAATACACACAGGGCTGCATCAGTCTTTTCTCATTTGGTTTAAGCAGGAGATTTTTGCATTGCCCCCAAAAGCATTTTGCGCGTATCATTTTTGGATTCAGATTTGTAAAGATATAAATCGAGCATTGCATGTGAAGTATCAGCAGTGATGCATTAAATGTGTTCCATTTGGTAGAGTCCTGCCATGTATACCTCGGCTTGCTGCTTCGTAGTGCAGCCTTGTAACAAAACTTGGTTGCTATCTGTTGCCCATGATGTCCTCAAACATTATTTCTACTTCTCAACTCTCATAGCACATTATAGTGTGCCATTTTTGATTGTTCTCCCACTAGATGCAAGAAATTGCTCTTATTTGACAGTGAAGTCCCACCCCACAGCTCTAAAACAGGAGCAACATTTCAGGGTCACCCTTCTGTCTTCCGTCTCGACCAGTCTTGTCTCTGTCGTATAGTCCAGTCACAGCAGTAAAACAGATTCACTGTACTATTAGTGCACCTACTGCAATACTGTTGAAGACACCCAGAGGTGTGATGCCTGACTCCACTCCCTTTGCCACGCCCTTTCTTAGTTATGCCCCATAACTTCAGTGAGGACATGCAGTTCTTAAATGGCCCATACCACTGACTAGCTAATTATGTAGTTAGGTGCCTGCCTTCTGCTTCCCCTAATTTTGAGAAATGAGGCTTTACATTCTGTTCTTCATTTCACACTGCATTAAAGTGGGTTAAGTGTTTAACTGCAGCTAAAGATATCAGCTGTTCCATAGGTTCATCAAGAACACAGCATTTAGGAATTGTCATTTGTGTAATGCTGAGAAAAGGACTATCCTTCCTACACCAGATTATGGCTATAAGAACTCAGATTTCAGGCATGCAAAATTGCATGTACTGCCTTACCAAGTACTCACCTTCAAATTTTACTAAACCTTTTACCTGCACTCAGTTAGTTGGTCAGATCTAAGGCAGCCCTACTGTAGTAATATTTTGTAAGATTTCAGAAGAATTTCAGGAGATATCTCTGTATTTCTTATACTTGGGGAACATGGATGTTCACAGTTTGAGACAATAATTTGAATTTTTTTCTAAGTTTTGTGCTTGGTGGTTTATTCAGTTCTCTACTGAACCCTCTGAGTATTTTAAGAATTGGCACATGTAGCACTGCAGTATTGCTAATTGAAGACGTCCACTGTCCACATCTATTGAATGACTGTTTCTTTTGTTAAAGATCCCAGTCACTGCATTCTCTGCCTGGGAAATGCTATAGCATAAAAAATGCTCAAGGTGCAAAGTTGGTTTTGCAACTATTCCAAGTCTGTCTGTGTCTCAGACATTACATTTTTTGTTAAACTGAATGGTACATAGCAGTAAATACTTGCAGCATATTTTATCATGAGCAGTGAGCACTATACAAAGTAGATTTACGCATACAGTTATCCAGAAAACAGACAAGTTCATTTTGGAGCCCTAGATCTTCGTAAGCATCTGAATAAAGGTGCTCATTTTTACATTATACACCAAACAGAAATGTTACTATAAAACAGAGACATTGCTAGTACTGCCAAGCTCAGGAAAACCTAAAGCACAGTATTAGTCCTTACTTCTCTGCCCAAGAAAGATGTCCGAATGAATGCAACTAGAACTAGCGCAGCTCAGCTCAAAGCAGTAAGAGCAACAGTAAGCAAGCCAAATCGATACTTGTACCTTATGCAGGTCGACCAAAAAGTTAATGAATAACCGCAAGGACTTCAAAAAATAAATAATAGATAAATACTGATTTTTTTGTAATATCAGTGACTTTTTTGCACAGTTTTTGATTTGGTTCAGTAAGATCAAAAGAAAATTTGTCGATCCCAGGTTTACATTTCCTTTGAGGTACCACAACATTTTACTGTTGATTATAATATTTAATGAGGTGATGGGGACAAAGAGATTGCCATGCAGAGTGTGAGCCCTCACAGAAAAAAGATGGCCTGAAAACTTCCTTTTGTCCTTAGTACTTCATGTTGACTATCTTTCAATGTTTTGCTTTTGCCCTGAAGTTCTACAGCCCAGATAAACAGCAGTTTACAGTGATAACAATAATATGTTGTGAGTGATCTAGTCGTATTTATACATGCATCATTAGCTCAAGTAAAAAACACTTTTTGTTATTTTCTATAAACTCCACAAATGAGGTCTCAGAAGAAATTTGCAGTGATGTTTTTGAGAATGTCAGTATAAACAAACCCCAGTTCATGCCTCCATCTGCATCTACTAATGTCACTGGGGTACCTTATAGGTAGGCCTCATCATGTTTACGGGCAGCTAGCTGTCTCTGACTGAATAGGTATTGGTGCATAACTTTCAGTAACACCTGTATGACACTGTGCTTAACTCAATCACTGTGCCATAGCATATAAGATGTCTCCTTATAATGTACAGAGAGCATTACTTTACAACTACTGTTAGCAGATACACTGTGAAAGAAACAGGGTGACAGGTCATTGGCAGTTGTGCTTATAAAACCTGCTGCTCCCAGGGTAGCACACAGGTAAATGATAAAATAAACAGCCGCCATGGCTGCAGACAATGCTGATGTTCTCTAACTATCTTCACTCAGCATCAGACAGTGTCAACGTTTCCTTACCATCAACACTCAAAAACACACAATGCTGATTTTCCACTGAATGTCATTACCTGACATCAGACAGTGTTCTAGTTCCATCACCACCAGAAGGCACCCAATATTAATATTCTCTTACCATTATGACTCAGTGTCAAACAGAGCTATACTTCCATTACTAGAATGTATAACACTGGCATTAGACGTCTGTGATCAAACAGCTGGCCCAGCCACTGCCCTCTTTGCTGCTTAGCAGTTCCACCATGTTCTCCCAAGGGCAGACTGTTACTGCTGAGCAAAGTCTGTCCTCTGACAGGTGCATTTTAGCAGCAGTGCCTTGCCATGGCCTTTCTCCCAGGGTGTGTGAGCTATCCCTGGTTGCAAACCCTCTGGCAGTCAGTGAGCACAGTATAATGCCTCCAGTGCCAGACCCACTGCACATTGATCCATATCCTAACCAGTGTGCAGTGAATTCTCTGATAGGCAGAGTGATCCCAGTAGCACTGTAGGTGACCATCATGTGTCACGCATATCCACTGCCTTCCACATACAAAGGCTGAGCTGGCAGTGGCCAATCACCTCCATCTGTTTCTGGCCAGTGCCTACAGCTTTCTTGGGCACTGAACCTGAGTCACTGGAACTGAAGTCAGGACTTCATCACTTTATACAATGGGACTAAGAACTTTTTGGAAGAGCAGGATGAAAGATCTATAGTGTATCCACCAAGATTCAGTCCAGCTAAATGCCATGGATCCAGAATCCATAAGAGGATAATAATGGGACATATTACCGGTCTCCACAGGGTGATGCAGTAACTCAGCAGTTAGTTTCTATCATAAAGGTCTGTTGTCTGGATTTCAGTCCTGAACAGTTGTTATTAGAATGAAATCTCCTTCTTCTTATTATATCTGTGTGGGATTTCTCCAAGTATGTCATTTTAATCTCACTTTCCAAAAATGTGGCTGATATATGGCTGTACTATATTAGAACAAAAACACACAATGTTGACTGCAAAAAGATTAACGGCATAAAGTCAAAAACATGGAAGGTGACGCACCACTACTTACACACTGAGAAACAGCCTTTGTGAATGCAAAATCTTGTTTGTTAAAAAAACACATAAAAACATACACTTTTTTGCAGGGGGCAAGTCCTTCTGTGCCCCCACACCCCTGCTGATTACATATACTAACTCCAAGATTGCACAAATTCAGGGAAAGGGTATATTCCCTTACCTTGGGAATTGTGTTATCTTACACAACTGTTTATCAGTTGCTTACACAATTATATGCAGTTAACTAAACATAGCTGTTGAATACACACACACACACACACACACACACACACATATATATATATATATATATATATATATATATATATATATATATATATATATGGGTTCCTATGACTTCATCGAACTGTGAAATCACCGACACTCACCTCTTCGACACCAATCCATCGACGTCCATATCATCGACAATTCCGGTAAGCGATCTTCCCCCTTACAAGACCCATGGTAGCGCTTTCAAGGTAAATTATATGGAATCACGTAAACCCTAATCGTTGTAACACAGGAAGAAGCGCTACCATGGGTCCTGTGAGGGGGAAGATCGCTTACCGGAATTGTCGATGATATGGACGTCGATGGATTGGTGTCGAAGAGGTGAGTGTCGCTGATTTCACAGTTCGATGAAGTCATAGGAACCCATATATATATATATATATATATACACACATATATATATATATATATATATATATATATATATATATATATATATACACACATATATACATATATATATATATATATATATATATATATATAGTTTGCTATCAAAATGTGGTAACGGCACTTACGCGAAACTGGGATGGTCAAATGCGTGTTTTCCAGTTTCCATAACGGCGATCCAGAAATGTTCAAAAACCACATTAGTGAATGATAGTGTGCATTCACTAATATGGGATCAACATTCTGATAACAGATTGCACTACAGTGGGGATTGGGAAATTTACCCTTTACCTCACTGTAGTGTGATCTTGGAGTTGCTATATATAAGATGAAGGGGGTGCAAGGGGGTTTGCCCCCCCCCCCTGCAAAACTGTAAAAACTTTGCTGTAGACATAGAATTCCTATGGCAGCTTCAGCACAACTGCTTGAGGGTCTGGCATCACCTCCTGACATTTCAAAAAAGGTCAAATGCGGATGTCAAGGTGATGATTTCTGAAATTCTGTAAAAGTGACATTACCAAATTCAAAATGTTAGTTCGAGCAAGTGAGTAGATTTTGTTGTGAGATTCATCATTTTGATAGTAAACCATAAATATATATGTGTGTGTGTGTGTGTGTGTGTGTGTGTGTGTGTGTGTGTGTGTGTGTGTGTGTGTGTGTGTGTGTGTGTGTGTACACACACACACACACACACACACACACACACACACACACACACACACACACACACACACACATATATATATATATATGAGACTACTGCTTTTGGTCGAATTAAATTTGGTCGAAAATTATTTCAGGCAGCCCACTTCACTGAAAGCTCATTTGATTGAAAGCTCATTTGGTCGAATTCCATTTGGTCAAAAATGTAATATAGCCCCTGCCCCACTGCAGTGCAGCCCTGGAGTGAGAATATAAAGTTAGGGAGGGGTGTGGGGGGCACAGTCCCCCACATTTTGCAACCAGTATTTACTGACGTTATATGTTTCAATGTATTTGTAATGGATACACAAGTATATAATAGTGAATACACTGCAATTATGTGGGGGGAGCTGTGCACCCCACACACCCCAATGTGGGGGGCTGTGCCCCCCACAACCCCCCTAACTTTATATTCTCACTCCAGGGTTGCACTGCAGTGGGGCAGGGGCTATATTCCATTTTCAACCAAATGGAATTTGACGAAATGGGTTTTCAGTGGAATGCATTTTTGGTGAAGGGAACTGCCTGAAATCATTTTCAACCAAATGGAATTCGACCAAAAGCAGTAGACCTATATATCTATCTATATATATACATATATATATATATATATATATATATATATATCTAGGATGTTTGCTTGACTGAGCAAACGTCCGAATCCATAAAACCCAAACACACTTTAACGAAAGCGTTTTTATCGAAAAAGCGCTTTCGTTAAAGCGTGTGACAAAAAAAACCCACTTAATTTACATTTTAGCAGGGGGGCTTCACCCCCTGCACCCCTCACACCCCCTACTTTAATATTCTCCCTCTGAGACCACACTACAGTGGGGAAAAGTGAAATTTCCCTTACCCGCACTGTAGTACAGCCTCGGCAATAGTCATACTTACGTGAAAGTGCTGCTTCGGTGAATAGCACTTTCGCGTAAGTATGCCCGGCCATTTGGAACAGAGATATATAGTAGCCAGTGTAATTATGGATGAAAAGGTCCATCATAGATCAATTCAGTTCTCTGATTAACAATTAAATAAATTAAAACAAAAAAAATGAGATAAAAATTTTGAGTATAAACCCATATGGTGATATAAAAGAATAATTTGTCAGGTTGTGGGATATTGTACAAGGAAAAGCAGTAGACAGATGAGACTGATACAGGAACTGTCGCTGTACAGGTCACTTGGGAGAGCTTGTGAACGAGCCCCTTTCAGAAGGTCATCTATCTATAAATACTCCCTCAGCATGGAAAATCTCAAAGAAATGCAACAATGGTGTACAGGGCCTGAGGTGAAACCCACTGCAAGACAAGCCACAGAAACTTTGACTAAGTAACCCTAGACAGGAGATGAAACAACAAACAGGAAACAGAAGTTTTCAAATCTCTCAAACAGGATAAATAATGTTCAGGATACAGCTATTATTTTTAAAGTCACAGCAGCCTTGTGGTGCTACCATGTGTTAGTATCAGAGCATTACAAATGGTATGTATTGTGTTCAGTACTGCTCACGCTTCAAGAGAAGGTCAGCAGGCTATACTACATTGTGTTTACAAAGTTTGCATTTTTCATTTCAAGTTTTTGAGTTAGGATGCTCTGTCTGTCTCCCTTTAGTTATTAATAAAATAAGAGAGGGCAAAACCCACCAGTTTAAAAAGCTAATAAAAAACACAATTCACTGGAAAAGTAATTACAGTTCCTATGTATTATAAACAGTAATCACAGTTCCTTTGTAGTATAAAAACTAATCACAGATCCCATCTAGTATAAAAAGTAATAACAGTTCCCATGTAGTATAAAATGTAATCACAGTTGTTTTGTGGTGTAAACACTAATCACAGATCCCATTTAGTATAAAAAGTAATAACAGTTCCCATGTAGTATAAAAAATAATCACAGTTCCCATGTAGTATAAAAAGTAATCACAGATCCCATGTTGTGTTAAAAGTAATCACAGATCCCATGTTGTGTTAAAAGTAATAATAGCTCCCATGTACTGTACACTTAGTTATACAATTTTTGTTTGTATGCTACACTGGTTGTATAAAGCATGATGAATGGGGGTCAGGTGTAACTTTCTTCACACGAGCTGGGTCATAATTAAAAATTGTAATATTTGTCAGAGAGACAGCATGAGCTAAAATTAAGACCATGGTTGGGAGATATGAACAGTGTATCATCTCTGATGTCAGTATGTCAGGGGTCAGGGAATCCTTTTAAGAAGAATGAGGTTACCCAAGAGATCAAAGAGGATCTATTCAGTAGCAGAGACAGGCAGTATGAATAAGCATTACAGTTCCGATCTGACACTATGTTCTTTGTTTTTGTTTCAGTTACAAGTACATTTTTGTGCTGGAGTAATTTCCTCTGTAAACATATGCCTCTTAAGGGAACGACAACTTACCTGTTTATCTATGTATCTGTCTATGTACACAGGTACAGAAATATCTGCTGATTAAATGTGCCAAAGGTTCTTCTGTGAGAGATTGTGGTACAGTGAGGTTCAGGGAATTTGGTCTTTCCATGACATTTTGCGACCTCAGAGTTAGTATATATAATTAGGAGTTATTTGGAGGTTTTGAGGATGTTTCCCCCTTCAAAAAACTATGTTCTTTCATTTTTTTTAACAGGCTTCTGATGAACAAGTTGTGTTAGATCAGTCACCTTTCGATGGACCGTCATACACACGTATATATTAGGATCCCTAGAGGATTACAATCTGAATTTTGGATTTCCTACAAAATTCTTACTAGGTGACTTCAATTACCCTAATATAGACTGGGAACACTACTCAAGCCCAAACACCCTAGCCCAAAAGTTCCTGGAATTCATAAACTCAAATGCCATGGAACAACTAGTCACCATCCCCACAAGAGGAGATAACATACTTGATCTCATCATCACGAACATGGGAGCACAATGTTCAACACTGGAAGTATACCCCTCACTGGTGAGATCAGATCACAAACTAATCTCGCTGGAGGTCTTCATCCCACCCCCACCTGAAATAAAAAAGACCACAGTAAAGAACTTCTCAAAAGCCGACTTCACACTTCTAAAGACTAGTGTGGTCTCCTTTAAGGCCCCGAGCCGGGAAAACAGTACTCAAGCCGCTGAATCACTTACAAATGCCTTCTACCAGCACCTGCAGGACTGCATGGATAAGGCAATCCCAAGCAAAACAAAGACTCTTTGTACCAAAGGCAAGAGTCCAGTCTGGTGGACCCCAGCCATAAATAAACTCTACAACAAAAGGAGGAAGCTACTACAAGATAGAGCAAAATCCTTAAAAGGTAAGACACCCTTGATCACTATAAGTAAAAACTAAGAGCTCTCATAAAATCATCCAAAGCAAATTTCGAGAGAAAATAGCTAAAGACTCAAAAGACAATCATAAGGCCTTCTTTAGCTATGTTAGAAACCTAGGAGGAAACTCCCAGATATGCTCAGAACTAGTTCAAAATGATGTGAAGATTACTGATCCTACAGACATTGCCAACATACTGGCCGACAGGTTCAGTGCAAACTTCTCCCCTCCCCCAAAAGGAGAGATATCTATACCAAACGATTTCAGCCCCCAAACATCTCCAGCGCCCAAGTGAGAACTGCTCTCTCCAAAGCAAAACACAGCATCCATGGGACCTGATGGTGTCCCCGGCTGTGTGCTCCACCTAACTCAATGAGGAATTAAACCCACAGCTAGGACAGCTGTTTAATCAAAGTCTTACCTCTGGATACGCACTCCAGGAGTGGCGACTGCAACTGTGGTCCCACTTCACAAAGGCGGTGCCTCCACCGACCCTGGAAATTACCGCCCATTAGCTTGACAAGCCTTATCTGCAAAGCCATGGAGAGGATCATAATGGACCTCATAAATAAAGACATAGGGAATTTGCAGACTTTGGATCCAACCCAGTTTGGCTTTGTCAAAGGCAGATCATGCCTTTTAAACTTGGTTGACTTTTTCAAACAGTCACCAAAGCCATTGATGAGGGAAAGGCAGTCCATACAGCCTACCTCGATCTGGCTAAGGCCTTCGATACAATACCCCACTCGGGTATCATTGAAAAACTCATCAGCTTAAATGTTAACCCATACATCACAAGATGGGTTGCAAACTGGATGAGTGACAGAACCCACAGGGTCAGAGTTGCTGGCGCCATGTCAGACTCAAAGCCTGTCACAAGTGGTGTCCCACAGGGCTCAGTCCTGGGCCCACTCTTGTTTGGCATCTACTTTTGGGAAGTAAAAGCAAACACAGGAGGGTTATGGCTGACAAAGTTTGCAGATGACTGCAAACTGGGCGCCATAGTAGAAAACACATCTGACACAGATATCCTTCAGAAGGGTCTCACAGAAATGGATAACTGGTGCCAGAGCCACGGCCTAAAGTTAAATGCCAAAAATGCATAGTCATACCCTTGAGGAAAACCAAGGTTACCCCTAGCTACCAAATAGGTGGCAATCCACTGAGCACAGAAGAAGTTATCAGGGACCTGGGGACCCAGGTTGATAGTAGTCTGTCATTCGACACCCATGTAGCTAAAGTAGTTAGGAAGACCTTCTACATTGCCCACCTTATCATGAAGGGATTCTCATCTAGATCAAGGGAGGTCATAGTCTCCCTTTACTCATCACTCATCAGACCAATGATTGAGTACAATGCCCCATTCGGAATGTATCTGACCCGACACTTGCAGCAGCTGGAGAGGCCACAAAAGTTCCTCACCAAAAGGATAAAGGGTCTCAAAAATATGTCCTATGCTGCCCAACTGAAAGAACTCCAGCTCTATTCAGTCGCTTACCGCTTGCTCAGAGGTGACCTTTGCCTAACATACAAGGCCATGTCAAACCCAGATTTGATGAATATGCTTCACCTCAAAAAATCTAGATCCATCAGAGCCACAAGGGCGGGAGACTTAAACCTCGACACGGCTATTAATAGGACGTGCTGGAGGGATGGATTCATCACCCAAAGACTCCCTATGCTGTGGAACAAAATCCCGGTACATGTGAGGCAGAGCACCTCGCTGGCCTTGTTCAAGAGAAATTTTGACCAATGGATGGGAGATCGCAGATATACCCCAGGGATTACCTCAGTGTCACTGCTCGACAGAGGCACAGCAAAATAATGGGTATAGTTCCCCATACTAAAGGGGTGGCGTAAGCCACAAAACGATGGGCTAGGCTTGTAAATGCCCTTGGGCAGATAGCCTAGTATGAACCTATGAACCTATATTAAGGCACAATTTGATTTAGAAACTCAGAGAACTTTACAAAGCTCTATCAAAAGTAATTTGTTTGTTAATTCTGCATGCACACAGTTCCTAAGAGTGCAGCAAGATCCTTTGGCTTTTCCACTTCCCTGCATTTAGTAGCATCTAAAAGCTCTGAGTCCCTTTGTTAGTAGAAAATGTTGGAAAAGTAAATGTTTTGGCATGACATATAAGCAATTATAATTATCTTTCCTGCCAAGTATGCCTTGAAATGAATTAAGTTTACAAATAAATATACATAAAAACAGAGAAGTTAAATTAATGTCAAAAGGTGGCCATTTCATTACACAGCACAGCAGAAACAGTAATACATATGCTTAAAAAAGTCCCATTCCCCGACCTATCTCCACCCCGCCCTATGGATGTGTACACAAGCCGTCTCAAATTGTGCAGTAAGGAAAAGCAACTCGGTCACAAATGGCCATCTCCTCTCCACAGGTAATACATCACCTGGAGTAAAAGTGGGTAGTGTGGAATTTAAATCAGCAGGTCAACAAGTTTATTTAGTGCAGATGAAGAAGAAGAAGAGGGGGTGTTCCTCAGTCTCGGACAGCAGACTTAAGCCAGCATGAAATGTCCAGTATAGAAAGACTTAAGCTCTAAATACAGCTAAGATAACCTGAACGCATATGCGTGTACTCAAATAGTATTCATTTAAATGTTCATTGTATAGAGCAAAGAATAGTGTGCCTGTTCTATGACAGGATCTTGAATTAAAGTCATATAACATCTGATGGATTTCCAGAGTGAGGATTCTGATAACCTACTTGGGGACCTGGTTAAAGGAATGAGTTTAATGCTTTTATTGCTCTTAAGAGAACTACCCTCTGTAACCACTATCTTGTACCAAACAACCTGATTATATATATGCCAGGAAAACTTCTTGGGCTAGGCTTATATAGGCTTCAGGGCCATTAGCCTGGTACACACCTATGAACCTATAAATAATGAATGTCTTTAATGCTTTTTATTATACTCAACCAGGATCGCTTGTTTGTGTGTTTCAATAAAGGATATTCCATTTTTAACTCAGCTGTGGACTATTACTATTTTATTAGTTTGTAGCACGTATTTTAAAGTTCAGTTTTTATTAGTGAACTAGGTGCATAACATATTTCAAGGAGTGAACTTCATACCCTCTACACTGTGAAGTTTCTGCTTGTTTTGATTTGATACCACAGCAGCTAAAAATGAAACTGAATTAAGGAGTTCCTTAAACAGACTGTAATATGGGTGTAAATTTAACCTGGGATTCCTTAAACTGAATGTATGTGCCTACGCATCAGATTAAGACATCCTTAAAAAGGTTATCGTGTGAATTTATGCTGTAATGTCAGTATTTTCCAGACTAAAAGCGATATGGAAAAGCCTGATGATGCATTCACTTTATGTTGCCTTGTGGATTGAAAACAGAACGTTTTAAAAATCTTGACATTTAATGTGATATATTAGCCTTCTTTAATGGGGCAACTGTTGACTGGTTTGTTCACTATTGTTGAAAGATTACCAGATGTTTTAATTGTGGTCATTTATTTATGCCATTTTGAGACTGCATTGAAATGACTCTTTCTCTCTCGTTAGTACTGTGTTTTTTTTTCTGGGTGAGCTGTTTTGTAGGTGTTTATGACTTTGCAGGCACAGCTGTATTCTGACCGCATGTGTTCCATTACCATCTCAAAAACAGGTGCAATAGGTCTGCTTGATGTCTTTGGGGGCTCATATTTAAACATAAACTGTCCTTTTGACTGTCTTTGATATCCTGGTGTTACGCTGGAATGTCTAGTCTTGTCTTGGAGAGATCACAGCACCGCTGTTATGATAATCTCATTTAGACTGGACTCTGTACTCACCCTTTATTTATGTCTACGACTATTAAACTGTAGGTAGCATATTGATGTCACCAGTATCTGGTTTTGTTTTACTACCTACAAAATGAACTAAGCACTCCTGTGCTTTGAATAGTTTATATCTTTGGTGGAAGGAGCCAAGGGACATTTTTTATGTTATCTCTTAAATCTTTTTAATTTAATCTTTTTAACAATTTCATTTAATTTACTCACTTTAAGATGACACTGCTAATTACAGCTATGTTATACTAACACAGGAACGCTCACTCACAGCACCTCAGGCAACATTTCTTACCAGTGCTGAGCTCACATCTGCTGGCCTTTTCATGAGGTTCGGGTACACCAAACAATTGTTGCTGTGTTTAGGTGAATTAAATTGTTGGAGAACATGGAGGATGCTGATTATGATCCTAAGCTTCTTATGCCTTTCTGTAACATCAGGGCCATGCATAGCAAGTTGTTACGTATGTTTCATTGCTGTTGTGTTCTACATTCACATGGCAGCCACCAAAGAACAGTGCCAGAAATGTGTAACAGCTTTAAAAGCTGTAAAACACTTTCTGTTCTCTCACACAGACAAAGTCTGGCAGTCTGAAGCATCTAAGCTGTTTAGAGTTGTTGGTCCATGAGAGGTACTTTTACCTTCTGACTGCTATCTGTGTAGTTTGTGTTAAACGTGTGACAGCTTTAAATACTTTGCATTCCTACACTTCCCTTTTTTCTCTGTAATTTACAGTACGTTAGGGTAGCTAAAACTCCATGTAGTGTACAGAATTATGATCGGGTTTCTCCAGTCATATTCTCAAGTATATATATATA